>NC_045807.1:2197875-2349494 GCF_009873245.2 Balaenoptera musculus
AAAATACACACATTATATGCCATTTTCAGCACATCTCTTTTTAGTGAACACCACGAAATATAGTTTATTGACCATTTCAGTTATGAACAAAAACTTAAATTTAAGCTCTATTACATTTCTTCTTTCCATCTAAAATCTGACGTTATCCAACTTTTATTCTACATATATATAAAAACACATATGATAACCGATTTTCTGGTTTTGTTTTATTTCCAAAATAATTTATGCAAACAATATATATATTGTATGACCATATCCATGACAAACACAGCGTTAACTAGGGACACAGTGGTAACAAAGATATCACTCAGTGATCAGGTAGAAATGATGAAAGGAAATGAAACATAGGAGGCTTGAGTTTAAAAGGACCATCAACATATATATCTGTCCCCTAGCTTATTATTCTATTATTATGGCATCAGGAAAGATTCAACCTACTCTTTTATTGGTTTTTTTTGGTATTATAAACAAATGATGTAATTAGTTATATTAATCATATTCTAAATTTTTTATATTTTATGTTTCGACATCTTTTGAAGGGCCTTGCTGACTGGGGAGACTGTTCCTCCCAGGTCTAGATAATTTCTAGAGGCAACAAACAACTGTCATATACAAACTAACTAATCCCAAGTCCACACCCCCAACCACCTCCTTATCTAACACTTACAAATGATGCCCATTGTTTGGTTCCTGGCCAAATCAACCTCTGGCCAGGAACCAAACAACAAGGAAAAGTCCATAGGCCCCAAAGCTTGCTGAGATTATTCAAACCAGCCAGTTATTTCTAAGATGTTTACCCTACTTTGCCTTGCTTTCCCTGAGGATACACTGATAAAGGCTGTGGCCTATGCCTTCCCCCTACTCTTTTCTGCCCCCCACAGACACTAATGTTTCCTTCCTCCTGTCGCCCTGTGGCATGGTATTCCTCTTGCTTCTAGGGGCACTGTGAGTAACATCAAAACTTTTCTTTCAAAGGCACTGAGATCTCCCTGTTGGCATTCAGGCATTTTTATAAATTAAGACCTGGGCACAAATTAATAATACTCATATAATGGCTGCATGCTATTATGAAAGATTAATTGAGTTAAAACAGGAGTGCATGCACATCTAAAATTTTAATTAAAAATTATAATTTTAGTACAATCTTTTACCCTACCAACAATATACTATGATCCCTAGTCCCTTATCCTTGACACATTTTCCCTTTTTGGCCAATTAGTTATTGTAAAAAGAAATAGGTAACTATTTTATATTTTCAATTTGTTAGTAAGCTAAAACATTTGATTAATTATTTAGTAAGGTTAATGTAAGAGGAAGCTTGAAAACACACTGCAAAAGACAACTGCATCAGTTTGTAGGCGTGGGACTCCTAGGTGCCTTGTACATTTATAATTTCCCCTTATATCATATTAACTATACCATGACATATTCCCTTAATATACTCTATAGGTGACTGCTGGCAAAGCAAGTACCTTTTAAAAGAGCTAATACTTGCTTGTCTTAAAATATGAACTAACACAGTACTACTCTTAATCTTTCAGACATCTTACTATTAATTCCTGTATTACATACACTTATGTATGAAGTGGAAAAACGACATCCATGTTAGTCCTCACAATTTCTCTGTCACTAGATTTAATTGTTTTCTTTTCTGCTCTACTTAGAATTTGTATTTTTTCCCTGGTAATGTTTTGGAAATACAGCCCCTTTCTTTCTTTTAGTAACCACATGGTTTTCAAGAATTTTTAAAACCTTTCCAGCACAGTGGACAATCCCATTCTTAAAAAAAAACCTGACTAAAGATCATTTGATGGTGAAAATTTTTTTGGTCTTGACTGGCACTGACAACTTTCAAACATATTTGTTTCCAAGTTATTATCTGCTCATTTTTTCTTATTCAACTCATTTTCAGAAACTTGTCTCTATACAGAACTAAAGTAGTAATGCAGAATCCATTTCAATTTCAATAATCTGAACATCACTATTTCTCATTTCTTCATTCTACATGACAATGTTAATTAATTTAAAACTTAATAGTACTAGGATTATTCACAACATAACTAAAGATACACACAACCTTATGCTAAGATATTTCAGAAGTAGACACATTCAAAATTTTATGAAAATATACAGACATACAAAACAGGCTAAGACAAATAAGAACCCTGTACTGTTCATATTCTAAATTTTCTATATATTATGTTTGACATCTTGAAAAGTTTTCTGGCAGTGGAAAGACTGCCCCTTCCAGGCTAGCCAATTCTTCAAGATTGGACTCACCAGAGAGTACACCTTGATATGTAAACTAACCAGCCCAGAGCCATAACTCCTGTGTCTGGCTCCTGCACCCCAGGAGGCAACATTTCTCTGCCATAATCATGAAGGGCCAGGTGTCAGGAAAGTAGGGACCACCCTGTAAGTCAAAGCTCATTGAAATTGTTCAAAGTAGCCAATCCTAACCTGCCCTTCCCTTGGAAACCTAAATAAAGGCTGTGGTTTAGGCTCACCCTTCTCTCCTGCCCCACGCTCATGTTTCTACTGTATTTTGTTTTCCTGAGCCTTTCTTATGTCACCTCTCAAGGCAGCATCTGACTGCCCATCTCATAAAAGAACACATAATGGAAACCAATGGTTTCAAAATTAAACTATATAGTATGCTTAATAAAAACCATCACAAGATTCATAAAAGTTCACCCTTAAGACAACATTAGAAGAATACACGTTTGCTTTTAAAATGTACAGAAGGAAAACTACAAAAGAAAAATACTGCACACCATACCTATGAAACAACTCATTCACTTTCAATTAATTCAACCATGAACCAGCTATAGGTTAAAAAAAAAAAAAAAAGAATGTCTTATATAAATGGACTGTCCCTAAAAGGGAGTCCTAGATGAACTTTGGCAGTTTGTAGGGAAAAACAAACAGGCACTCACATCAGGCTGTAGTCTTTTTGCCCGCCGACTATAGCTGCTGAACTTGGAAGGCTGCACAGACTGTCTAAGGGGAATGCTGTGGGGTTTGTATTCCTTGTCTTTTTCCTCACTGTCAAATGGCTGAGTGTTACACTGCTGGGGAAAGGGAAAAGTGAAGTATCAGGAAAGGAGTAATATTCACAATCAGCAAATAACTAAGTGATTCTCTCATCCTAAATCTCTGGCAAGAAAAGCTGTACTTCTTGGTAAATTATAGAAATCTACCCTTCTGTTCTTTGGAATGAAAATTCCTCTACATCTTTGCATACACATAAGTAGTACAGCCTAGTGAAGACCCACAGTCTTGGGGACCAAGGTTTGAACCTGGACTTCTACCCTTACTTTCTGTGTGCCTTATGCACTTCAAATCTAATAAAACCAGGTAAGTTAAATTTAATATGTTTACACACATACATGATACACATGTAGTTTTAAAAAGTGTTCTGGAGGTAATAAAACCTAAAAAGTTGTTATTTAAGATAACCAGCTAAATCAGTTGCCACTCCTTGTTAAGCCCAAGTTACACCATGGTTTCATTCCTAAACTCTTTTTACATGAACTATCCTCCGTAAGTTTAATAACTCCTAAGAATTATCTTTTTCACAGAGAATGGCTAAAATAAGAACTGCTTTTCTCTAACTCCTACTTTAAGACCTTGTCCATGAAAACCCTAAGACACAGGGAAAGGACACTCCACTTCCCATAATCTAACCTAGAAGGTGTAAAACCTTTTCACACATGCTACAAAATATTTTACAGGGCCAATTCTTGGTATTTCTAATTTTGTCAATGAGCTAAAGACTCTCTAAACCTTGACTGTTCAGAAGAAAGCCCAACCAAAAAAGGGAAGGTAAGAGGAAAAACAGCAAAATCACATTAGGATCCAAACCAGCTAAGGGACCTCACCACAAGGTTAGCTCCAGACTGAAACATTTCATAAGGATAAATGATACGTTCATAGTGAGATCGTAGCAGGGAGCCAATGTTTTTGCCTGGTGGGTAGCTGAGGCGCTGGGCAACTCGGGCCCATCGTCGGTCCTTACAGATGGCTTCATAGCCACCTTCCTCCATCACAATCTGAAAGGATAAGAAAGGGTATAGATTAACTGTGAACACACTGGAAAGACCTAAAAAATTGCAATGAGGCTTAAAATGAGTGCTCTCTGTCCCCCAGTAACAATTATTCCAGGTCTCAAAGATTGTGTCAAGCAATGTTGGCACTACTATGTCCCAAGTGAAAGTTCAAATAGCAGGGTTGTCATCTTGAAGACTGAGCCCTAGTTTACCTGCTCTAGTACTAGTTGGTAGAGGAAGTCCCAGACTGAAAATCTGCATACAAGTGGCTCTCTCTAGGTCCTGGTTTCTACGAAATCTAATAAATCACTGCTGGAGCACTGAGGGAAAAAATGTTGACAGACTCTTGTGTTCTCTCCTTTCCTGTCCAAAGACAATGTTCAACAACAGATGTGTCCAAAGTAAGGTGTTTTGTTTTTCCTTTTAAAAGCAGAAGTACTCTTACCTTACTAAGACTGTAGAGGTCCAAGATCCTCCGCTCCACATTGGGCATTTTTAAAGAAGAACCTTGAATTTCCCAGAATTTTGCAATCTGGTCCAAATAATTCAGTTTCACTCTGGTCTGAGCCTAGAGAATAGAGAGCCCTATGAGTTTGTCTTACTCCTTATCTTGACTTTGGTGCAGTATGAAATGGATAAGCAAGTATCGTTCTGTATTTTCTATGGCTTTCTACTAGGCTAGAATCTAGGCTTCACTGTCTTTAACACCACTGGTGTCCATAAAAAGCTCAAATAAACTAATTCTTTCATGTGAGAGGAGGAACTCAGAAAGTGATGCCTCCAAGTCAAAACACTTCGTGCCTAAGTTTAAAGCGTTATCTTTGGGCTTAATGAATGCTGAATAACAGTATTTAGGCTCAGTCTAATATCTTCCTCAAGATAGAGCCATCTAGAGTCTACAGAAACAAAACTGAAGGGAATAAAGTAGTTTTCCTTTCCATTTTCCTTTTTAAGTTTCTCAAAAACTTAAGACATGAAACCAGTTTATGAATTATAATTCTCTTACCCGAAGTCATTTTGGAGCTTTTAGTAACCAACCACAGTCAAAACAGACAATGCCAAACCATTCATATGCTTTCCAAAAATAACACTAAACCGAATATGGACACTCTTGAGTACTTTAAAAAACAAGATTTTCCTCTCCTACTTACTCTAACCCATTCTTAAATACAGTCATACATACAACACCACCAGCCTTAAGGTAGAAATTTAGGAGGCCAGATTTCTGCTCTGCACTTTGCTTTTGTTAAGGAAATCAGGAAAAATCCAAAATAATAAAATACAAAGTTACGGGGAAAAAAATAGGAAAGACAGTATCTATTTTCTTGATAGGTCTAGTTTTAGCCCATTCTATGGCAGAAAAAAAATATGTGATTCATCTCCCTAAATTTAAACGCTCTATATGTCCTGCCATTCTGCACAAGACTTTTTGCAGGATCAATATTCTTGGAAATAATGAAGCTGGTGTTACAATCAAAATATATTTACTTCAAAACCTAACCTCTTAAATGCGTTGTTATCAAACTACAAGCAAAACAAGATTAGAGCTGAGATTCCACTCTAAGAGGGTGACTTAAATATTGAAGAAATACCTCTAGTTCATTTAGCCTCTGGATGCGTGGAGTAAATTTGAAGTTGTCAACTTCTACTGCAAAGGGAGGCTGCCAGTCCTAAAAGAAAGTGAAAGAACTTGGTTATTATGGCATAGCAAAAGATAAAGATAGAATTAGAATCACCTGTTTCTATCTTAATATCCCTCATTTTTAAGAGTTATTACTATTTTTGCCTCTAAAAGCCTCAAGGTGTTGCATCTTTAACACTAGGTCACTGGGGAAAAAAAAATCTACTAATCCAAAGGTCTGCTTGGTATGTCTCCTCCAAAAAAGACAACAAACAAAAACAAAAGAAAAAAGTCCCAAATTCTGACAAAATGAGGCCTAAAACTCACTTTAAGAACAAAGGACAAAAAGGTTGTGAGAAAGGTCCTTACTGAAATGAAGATAACCCTATTATGAACAAGAAATTGTTTAATTTTCAAACTTAGACTATTATCTTTTCCTACTCTTGGTGGTCTGGCAAAGATGAACCGAAGCATAACTACTATACTGAGAAAAGTATTACCATTGAAATACAAAAAAAACAGAGTCTGGGAGTCAGGCTCAGCATGTGACTAATGAGCAGCATGCTGTGCAGTAAGTGGACATCTACTCTGGATGTCATATTAGTTGTTTAAACTGATGGCCTAGGTTCATTTCAATTTGCATTCAAAATTCAGTCAAATAACAGTTTCAATTAGCAGTTTTAAGTATCCCAAAACAGAGGAGAAGCCTCTAAGTGAACTAACAGTACTTCGGTTGGTAGTAGGGGTTCCATATCCCTTCCCATTTTTAGGTATGTTTATCATACACATCGCAGGTCATATGAGAAAATGTAAACAACGGAGGCCCAGTGGCACAAATTCATGCAACTTTTCGTCGGTTCAATTACATATCAAATAACTTAAAATGAATTAAATGTCATTTAAATAAAGTATAAAAGACACATATCCCTATCATAGAGATGGGTGTAACATTGGCACAGCTGAGAATCAGTACCGATTCGGGCTTCTTAGTTATCCACATAAATTTTTTGTTACTCCACGAAGTCTCGTGATAGGATATTAGTTTTCCGACACCAGCGCGTTTTAGTCAAACATTTACAAGGGGAGAAACTAGGAGCTACGTGGAGGATTCAATTAACTGGTTCCGAATCTAAGGCGTTGTTAAAGTAGCACAGTGGTCCTGCGATCACTGCAAAAGTCACCTTCAGGCCAAATTCTGCTTTAGAGGCTTACCGCGGGTGGGCGAATCTTGCAAATACCGGACTTCTCGGCAATGGGCCTGATTTTCGCGATGTAGCCAAGGGGGTCTCGAAATTCTGCCCAACTGGGCTCGAACACCGGACACTCTGGCGGCGGTAGGAAGTCGTCCGTCCCCGGTTCCATGTCGGGCCCGAACGCTAATCTGTAAAATACGATTTTGCTGTTTTTTTCAATAGCGCATGAATCCTTCCTACATAAAAAGTAAGTGCCACACAACCTTTATTTTCTAGTGAACTCCAGAGTTATTTTAACGCAGGTACGTGCTTACCAATCGTCAAGGATGCGTTTTACAGCCACCATCTTGACCCACCAGCCTTTCCGGTCTCGTTGCGTGCTATGTCACTCCGCGCACCGATTCTTCAGCAGTTATCTACAAACCTGAACGACGTTCTGAACGCCAGGTAAAAGCTGAGATTGCAGAAGCAAGTTCACCACCGTAAAATCACCACAAAGTAGCCACTAGCGTGATATTAAGTAGTTTTTTAACAGAACAGAGGGGTAGAGTTACGACTAGAAGCACCGGATCTTTTTTTAAAGTGCCTATTGCGCATGTTACGCCTGCGCATTAGCGAGGAAAAAAATTCTGAAAACTCACCAGTGTGGCTGAACGCTGGAACTGCAGCCCAAATGCTCCTCCGTTACTTTACCAGTATAAACCACAGCGACGTTAATGCGTTTGCCAAAACGCAGTTTCTCTAGACCCTTACTGAGTTATCTGTGACAGGCCAGGCTTTATTGGAAAAGAACCCGTTGCAGCAGCTTTACAAACCTGGAACCATGATAGAATATAAGTTATTTACGTTCATGCACAGTATTTCACTCACGACCCACTTTCCATGCGCACGTTTATTATTCCATTTCTGCAAACTGCAGATTGGATTCTTAATAGCAAAAGAAAAAAAAAATGCAAAAAACAAAAAAAGTACCGTGAAAACTTACTCTGACTAGAACTTGTCCCGCTTATTTCTACGTTATTCTTTCAGTGGATGACTATGCTCAATTTTGCGGTGTCGAACACTTCACTGTTTCTCAAAACAAATTCTATTTCTTCGTGAGGTTTTATTTTAAAACAAGCTGTTAACACTTTGCTGTCCATAACATTATTTACAGTTTTTTACGTCTTTGTTAATGAGTGAAATTTCCCATATTTGTTGTTCTCCACTTAGCTTGAAGTCAATTTTACATTTGTAAAATTTATTTCCTGGTATTTTCTTAGCGCTATATTTTTTAACATTTTGCAAAATTTACGAAGTATCCATTTCTTTTAAAAAACGCTTTAAAAAATTAACTGTTAGGCCCCGTTTTAAAGGGAACTGGAAATAAATCTTTGATTCAAAGTTTGTTGGTCTGATTTGAATATTGTTTCATTTAATACTATTCTTGCCATTTACGTTTTCCCAGAACTTTATCCACTTGATCTGTTATCAACATTATTTTATTATGCTAGATTAAACATATTATTTATGTTAAATGTTTTTATGTTTATTTTGTTTCCATCGTGTGGGACTTTTGTTTCATAAAATCAAATTTGCCATAGTTTACCCAGTATTATTAATCTTTCAAACGATTAGATCTTTCAAATGGTTATATATTTATTGTGTATTGAATTTGTTAATTTAAAGAGTGTTTGCACTGCCAAACCATGCCTGAGAATTCAAACGAAGAAATGGTACAATGGACAGCCTTATCCACCCATCATACAGCATGTTAAAACTTCATTCATGTGCATTTTGACAATATCACAATCTTCTTTAAAAAGTTATAACAAGGGTTGGAATTTTTAAATCTCCTGCAGGTCTTCAGATTTCTAGGACAGTATGCCGTTACATACCAGTTCCACATATTCATCTCAGTTCATTCCTCAATAACATAAACCCCAACAAAATTTTGCTGGAAAAAAAGGCATGCTTTTCAGGGGAAATATGTGGCTCAAGGTCCAAGACATTATTAAGAGTTTTGGTTGCCAAATGAATTCTTCATATTAACCAATATTATTTGTAAGTGTTAGATTCAGTACATAGAGTCTGTGAACTAATCTGACAAAAACCAAATTAACAGGAGAAAAAAAGTATATTTTTGTATGCTCACAGTAACTTCACAGAAAAGAAGTGCAAACCCCAATCAGGTTGTTAGACTAAGGGACTTATATCCCATTTTAACAAAGGGTGAAGAGACTAGACAAAGGAAGAGAGGGTTTGGACTTCGGAGGAGGGGGTTAAGTTGTGGGAAGGTGACTAGGAAATGTATGATAAATAGTGGGGTTTTTTTTTTTGTAGTTTCTTAATGCTACTCATCTTAATTGATAAGAATTTTTGTTTTCTTCAGAGCTCTTGTAAATGGCATGGTTTTTAATTTGGGGCCCCAAATTAATGCAAGGGATGAGCAGGCACAGTGCTGAAGAACCATTCAAAAAGATTATAACAATCAATTTCAAATGCCCAATAACACTGTCTCCATATGCACACGAAGCAAAACTGATAAATATACAAAGTGATTTTGAGAAACCAACGATTTTCATGAGATTAACACATCAGTCATTTGGACTGATAAACAACAAAATTTTTAGAAATGATTGAGAATATTTTGCAATTAACAATGAACAAACCTAACTTTATGTTATAAATTATAATATATATAATATTATAAATATGCAAAAATATACATATTTTATATGTATATATAACATATACATTGCACATATATACATACTTATGTATAATGAAAACATGTATACATATTTACACATATATATTTGTAAGTGATATCTGATTTGTTTACAGAAAATGATATGATTTGTTTACAGAAAATCTTGAGGAATCCATTAAAAAGAGTTAGAACTAATAAGTAAATTCAGCAGAGTTGCAGACAAGACCAGTATACAAAAATCAATTAAATTTCTATAGACAAAGGACAATCCAAAAAAAATTAAGGAAACAATTTTACAAAGGCATCAAAACAACAAAATACTTAGGAATAAATTTTACAAATGTGCAAAACTTATAATCTAAGAACTATAAACCATTATTGAAAGAAATGTAAGAAAACATAAGTAAATGCAAGGATATCCAATATTCATAGACTGGAACACAAAATTAAGATGGCAATACTTTCAAATTCATACACAGATTCAGTGCAATCCCTTTCAAATTCCAGCTGACTTCTTTACAAAAATTGTCAAACTTCTTCTAAAATTTGCATGGAAATTAAAGGGACCTAGAGCAGGCAAAGCAATTTTTTTAAAATAAGGAAAATTTAGACAACTCACACTCCCAGTTTCCGAACTTACTACAGATCTACAACAATCAAGGTAGTGTAGCACTGGCATAAGAATGTATCAAAAGAATAGAACTGAGAGTCCAAAAAGAAGCCCATCTACTTGAGGTCAATTGATTTTCAACAAAGGATCCAAGATAATTCAGTGGGAAAGAATAGTTTTTCAAGAAAAGGTATTGAGACAACTGGATCTTCACAAGAAAAAGAATGAAATAGAATCCCTATCTCATTCCATAAACAAAAATTAACTCAAAATTAATCAAAGACCTAAATCTAAGAGCTAAAACTATAAAACTCTTGAAAGAAATACAAACATAAACCTTCATGACCTTGGATTAGGCAGTGGTTTCTTAGATATCTCACAGAAACACAACCAGTAAAAGAAAATAGTTAAATTGGACTTCATCAAAGTTAAACTTTTGTGCTTCAAAGGAAACCATCAAGAAAGTGAAAAGAACAACCCACTCTATGGGAGAAAAATATTTGTACATCATATGTCTGATAAGAGACTTGTATTTGGAATATTTAAGGAACTCTTACAATTTAAAGAGAAGAAAACTACCAAAAATATATGAGCAAGGGAGATAAATAGGCATTTCTCCAAAGAAGATAAGCACATGAAAACATGCTCAGCATAATTTGACACTGGAGAGATGGATACTGAAGCCAACAATTCAAACTGTCTAGAATGGATATAAAAATAATTTAAAAATAATAACAACAAATGTTGGTGCATATGTGGAAAAATTGGAACGCTCATACATTGCTAGTGGGAATTTAAAATGGAGTAGCTTCTTTAGAAAGGTGAAACATAGAACTACCATATAAACCACAATTCTACTCTTAGAGAAGTGAAAACATATTTCCATGCATTTGCAACCCAAATGTCTATCAACTGAAATAAACAAAATGTGTTTATCCATACACAATAGACTATTTTTTTGAACATAAAAAGGAAAGATGTATTGATATGTGATACAAGATGGATGAACCTTGAAAACATTACGCTATTTGAAAGAAGTGAGTTAGTGAAGATCACATATTCTGTGATTCTATTTAAATAAAATGTTCAGAATAGGCAAATGCATAACAGCAGAAATTACATTAGTGGTTACATAAGGTTAGAAGGACTGGGCAGAAAAGTGAGATGACAGCAAATGGGAAAACGGTTTCTGTATGGAGGGATCAAAAAGTTCTACAAGTGACTGTGGTTATGGCCACATAACTCTGAATATACTAGAAACCAGAGACTTGTACACTTTCATAGGATGAGTATATGGTATGTAAATTTTATTATGACAAATCTGTAACCAAAAATATTGTGGACAAATAGAGAAGTAAAAATATTGATTATATTCAGTATTTGTGCTGGGATGAAAACTTCATTTTCTAATTTATATAATTGCTTTTTAGTAGGTAACTGCTTGACTTTCATGACAAAGATAATTTTATTTTTGGTAAGAAATAGAGTATTTTAAATATAAATTTGACTGTTGATAACACTTCTGGTTAAAAACCTTAACATGGCTACCTGAGTCATACAAGATCAAATCAAGGATTCTTTAAATTCACTTGAAGTTTTATATTTTTCTTCTGCTTATTTTTTTACTCATATATATCTTCACTCTTTCTCTAACAGTTAATTTCACTGACTTGCTCTAGTTTTTTGTTTACATCATCCTTTTCTAATCTATTTTACAAGCAAAGATTTGAGGGCTGTGTAATATATAGACAACAGATTTTGGTGATTAAGCATTAGTTTTGAAAGGAGTTTATAAATGGAAATAAAAAACTAATAAGATGGGCTTCCCTGGTGGCGCAGTGGTTGAGACTCTGCCTGCCAATTCAGGGGACACGGGTTCGAGCCCTGGTCTGGGAAGATCCCACGTGCTGCAGAGCGGCTGGGCCCCTGAGCCACAATTACTGAGCCTGCGCGTCTGGAGCCTGTGCTCCGCAACAAGAGAGGCAGCGATAGAGAGAGGCCGCGATAGTGAGAGGCCCCCGGACCGCGATGAAGAGTGGACCCCGCTTGCCACAACTAGAGAAAACCCTCGCACAGAAACGAAGACCCGACACAGCCATAAATAAATAAATAAATACTTTTAAAAAATTAATAAGAATTCCCATGTTTTTAGTTTAGCTGAGAGTTTGCAATTTCACATCGGAAAAAAAATAAAGCTAATGTGTAGCACAATTTCCCAATAGGATTAAATGTTTATCTAAGGTTGATAACTATTAACTTACAAAAATACCATTCGCATTGAATTTTTTTCTGGAGATAGGTCAACAGTGCAGATAAAATAGTTGTGAAATTAAGAATTTAAGAGGTAGAAGAATTGTAGTTGATGAATACCAAGCACTGTGAAGGGTCTATTACTTACAGCACACCAAGAGGGATAATGTTCGCCTTTGTGCAAATAGCCCTTGGGGACGTTATATATATGGACCTAGGTAGATGCAGTTTATGATGTGAATTTGCATCACTGCTGAGAAATCCCAAGTTTAGAAAATCCTGGAATTTTTAAGGGTGATAAATTTTCCCATCCTCTGCCCCAGGAGATATAGTCTTTATTTCCATGGTGTTTGTTGTACAGACCTTGAGGATAGTCTAGAGCAAATACTGTCAGCCATTTATGTCCACAAAAATGCAAATATATATATATATATATATATATATATATATATATATATATATATATATACACACACACAAGATAGGGGGTTTCCTTGGGTTGAGAAAGGGGGGGGGGTGGAGAGAGATTAATTGCTTAATGAGTACAGAATAATTTTTTTTAAGGTGATGAAAATGTTTTATGTTTAGATAGTGGTGATGATTGCTTAAAAAAAAAAGCCACTGGTATGTATACATTTTGTTATAATAGCTTTAGCAGTAAAAGAGAAGAACGACTGAAAAAGAGAATGGCTAAAGATATAGAAGTTAATTAGCTAAAATAAAATTAGACTGTTTCATTTAGCATTTAAGAGGGAAATGTTCAATAAACATTTTTAAAAGAAAATAGTCATTTGTTTTTCAAACTTTATTAATACAAAATTGAATAAAACATCATTCAAAGATACAAAGAGAGAAATTATAGTACATTATCACAAAGATGTCATTTGACATTATGAGAAGTTATCTGGAATTATATTTATATTTACAGTTATAAAGGAAAAACAGTTACAATATTAAACTTTCTTACTAACTTTTTTTTTTAATGGGTGCTGTTGTCTTTTTTTTTTAATTTATTTATTTATTTTTGGCTGTGTTGGGTTTTCGTTTCTGTGCGAGGACTTTCTCCAGTTGCGGTGAGCGGGGGCCACTCTTCATTCCGGTGCGCGGGCCTCTCACTGTCGCGGCCTCTCGTTGCAGAGCACAGGCTCCAGACGCACAGGCTCAGTAGTTGTGGCTCACGGGCCCAGTTGCTCCACGGCATGTGGGACCTTCCCAGACCAGGGCTCGAACCCGTGTCCCCTGCATTAGCAGGCGGATTCTCAACCACTGCGCCAGCAGGGAAGCCTCTAACTTTTTTTTTTGAACAAGGAAAGATAGTTTTAGTTTATCTGAACAACAAAATAGGAAGGAATAGCCACAGATTTGAAACTTTTAATAATCATGGTAAACTATATCTATTAAATATAAAACCTATTTTTAGGCCAAAAAAAACTGAGTTTCTCAAAGAAATAGGTGATAAGAGGACATAGAAACTGGAATTAAAACCAATTAGATACACGTTTTCACATATCCTAGATCACTTAGTTATATTAAACCTTCAGTGATTAAACACGAAGAGATAAATAAACCTAACATTATGAAGCCTCTACAAAGGATGATGTAAATATTTATGTTTTGAAATAGAATATTCTCTTATGGGTTCTATAATGAGAAAATATTTTCAAGAAAATTTAACCTGTGTAAAATAAATGTATGTGAAGTAAATTTATATTTGGGAAATTCAAAGGTGGAGTTTGACCTCTGAATTTCTTTTTTATATTATTCTAGTAATTCATCTTTAAAGTTATAATAGCTTTATAGCAATAGAAGCAGAGAAACTGTACAAATAGGATCTGTAGACAGTGTGTCTGCATCTGTGTATTCATTCTTTCTCTTACAATTGAATAATTTTTGACAAGTTTCTTAATTCCTGTTTTGTTATATCTAAAAAGGGCAAAATTTAAATACCTATTTCTAGACTTCTGAAAATTACGTGAATTTAATACACTTCAAATACTTAAAATATTGGCAAAGTTCATGGGAGCACTTAATTTATATTTTTTATATTTGTTCTTGTTTATATTATTTTCAAAGGTTAAATGACTTACGAAGGTATACTCTAGTTTGGTAGAATTTCTCCAGATGAGCATATGAACTTTTAGAGACAGATTTTTTTTAAAACTTCCTTTTAATTTTTTTGTTGGACAGTTGACTCATTTTTAATCAATTTTTAATGTATCTTTCTTAAAATCAAACATTCAGCTAGATATTATAAGAATTTATATAAATTGTATTTAATATTCTTCAATGACCTTGTATAGTTCCTATTGATCTGTTGTTTTTGGTATTATTAAAGTTGTGTATTGGCAATATCTATCTTTGTTTCTTAGTACTGTTTTCAAATTTATGTATATAATTCATTTTGTAATTTACTAATATCTTTTTTTGTTATTAAATCTTTTCTTCTGCTATGGAGTTTTAATTTTTAAATTTTGTTTCTGTTTGTTTGAATTTTTAGGTCATTTATTTTCATTTATTCATTTATATTCATTTATTTTCATTTTCAATTTTGCTTGCTCATAAATGCAGTTAAGTTTGTTAATGTTTTTAGGGTTTCATTTTGAGAATTTCTCAAAGTATGAATAGAGTGTTGTTCATTTTCTAAATGGTGTGCAATTTGAATTTTGATTTGCTATTTTAATTTATATGAGAAATGACTATTTGGTCTATTTTTCTTTTCTGGTTTAATTGCATCATTTGGAGAGTGTTTTTAGAGAAATCAGTGTTTTTGTACGTTGCACACTTATATTTGAAAAGAATCTTCACTGTTCCTTTCAACCAAATTTAATGTAAAATTATTTAAACAGACTATTTGGTGCGTTTATTTTCTTGATTATCTTTTATGTGCTTAGTTGTCTGATTTCTGAGAGAATAGTGTTGAAATAAAGTTAATTTTGCTAGTGGAATATTTTATTTCTCATAATAATCGTGAAAAACATGTATATCTAAATTCCTAAATTATTGATTCTTCTCCTTCTCTAACACCTCTTACACTTTCAGTCAGCAAAACTGTATATTTCTAGGATTTCTTTTAACTCCACAAATTATTTTTTCTTTCCTGCTATCACTGAGATCTAAAGCATGATCCATATTAAATTAGCCTCCTACTTGGTACCCTTGCCTTTTTTTTTTTTTTTTTAAACTAAGGTTTCTATGAAGAACAGAGTTATTTCAGAGGCTCCTTTTTCAGAGACTCCTAATGGCTTTTACTTTGAATAAAATTTAAACTGCTTCCTATTCTATCACACACCTTGCAGGATCAGATCAGCTCTATCTCTCTAATCTCATCTGTGCTATTCTTTCCTGTCAGAGAATGAATGTATGTATTTGTAAATGTATGTCCGTATTTTGTTTATTTTCTCTTTTCCCAGGTAGACTATACAGTTCATATGAATATATTTTCTGTATCTCTGATTATAGAAGCTTGATAGACACTTATTTCTTGAATAAGTGAATACATTTTTAACCTCCAATAAACAGGGTAGATTGATAGGGATGTATCTTTAAAATGACAGCTTTATGATAGAACATTGTTATTATTTATGAAAATATTCTCTAATATTTCAATGTTTATTTTTAATAACATTGCTGATGACATTTTTCCCAATATCAGTTACTTATGGGGCTATTCACTGCAATATATTGGTCATCCAGATCAAGTACAACAACACTAATATTAAGTTACAGCCAATAGAATTCATCTGCCTTATGATACGGTGTTGCTTGGAGATTACCTCACGAGTAGTGATTCTGGTACTTTTTACCACATCTCTGAAGCTGAAGAGCGTGCCCTTTTTATTATATATATTTTCCATAACATTGTTGGCAGCATGGCTGGAGTTTGGGAGAAGTGAAACTTATGTTCCCAGCAAAATTTTTAAAAATTCCTATCCAGTGGATATAGTACTGATGCTTATCCTGATCACTCTACTGTATGCTGCCATCAACTTCTCCTGCTAGTCAGCAGTGAAACTGCAGTTGTCAAGTGAAGAAATGATAAGAGACGGAAGTGGAGCCATAGAACCCTACACTACAGCATTCGTTTCTTAGAAAATATGATAATGATACTGGTATTTAGGCATTTGGGTGGGAAATCTTTATTGAATTGCTGTTACTCATTAATTGCCACACAGTTAATCATAACCTGATATTATCCATTGGTTTTATGCTGCTCTTCCATCAGTATTTGCACCCAGAGTGGTCAGACAAAGCATTACCAGAACATACTGAAAATAGACCTGAAGCAATGTGATTTTACATACAATCTAGAGGAAACTCAATTAAAAGAATAATATAGGCAGCTGAGAATTTGCTACCAACCTGGGAGTAGGACTGGATATTTTTCACTTAAGAGTGTATAGGCTATTCATTAAGAAATGGACTTCCAAAGAAAAATGAACATGCTGATTGTGACTTTATTAAGATACGCCTAATGGTAAGAGACATTCAATTTCCTTTCACATAAAGCAGAAGATTGTAAGCAGTTGCTAATAAATTGATTATTCTCTTGTGAATCTTTAGTACTTTGACTTCTTATCATCACTTCCAAATAAATAACTTCTAATTTTTTTTCCTCAACTCTACAGAATTAACAAAACAAAACAAAACAAAAACAACAAGCCATCTAGGTCCCAAACTGGAGCAGGACAAATAAATCTATTTCCCACCTAGAACATCTTCAGAACCTGTGTCTTGAATTAGACCAACACTGTTTGCAGTCTTGAACATGAGTTATTTGTTTACATTCACCCTTCAAAAAGAACATTACCACAGGTTTCACTCTGTGTTTTGCCTAAGGCAACTTGGAGGAGAACTCTTGTGAGCATGGTAATATTTATATCGATTTAATGTAGCTAAAGGTCCTCCTCATTGAACTTTGACTAATAAAAAGTAACACCAAATTAATGTATCTTAAAGCACAAAACCTTTGTTGTTAAAAAGAAAATGTCATGACAGAAAAAGTTAAAAGAAACATAGGCCTGTCCTAATGTACATAGTATAGTTTTAAAACCTATATATACTTTTATTTTGACTACTTTGTTTTTTTTATTCTTGGGAAAGCAATAGCCATTTGTGATCAAGAACTATAAGGAGTAATATAATTTGAAAATCCAATAATTTTATGTTTTTTTCCTTCTAATAACTTTACCCAAAATTTGAGACAATAACTTTTTTGTTTATTTAAGTTTTTTTTCAGTTTTATTGAAATATACTATATAAGTTAAGGTGTAGAATGTGATGATTTGATACATCTGTATACTGCAAAATAACTACCATGAAAGGTTAATTAACACATTCCTCACCTCACATCATTACAATTTTGTGTGTGTGGTGAGAATACTCATGATTCACTCTCTTTGCAGCTTTCAAATACAGGCATATTTTACTTTATCGTACTTAAAAGATATTGTGTGTTTTTACAAATTGAAGTTTATGGCAATCCATAAACATGAAGCAAGTTTATTGGTACTATTTTTGCAACAGCATTTACTCACTTCACGTCTCTGTCACATTTTGGTAATTATCACATTATGTCATATTTTTCATTATTATTATATTTGTTATAGTGATCTGTGATCAGTGACCTTTGATGTTACTATTGTAACTACACCCTTGAGGGAAGGAATTGAATTTAGGCCAATTCAAGTGAAAAGGAAGAGTTGCATGTCTTTCACTTTAAATCAAAAGTTAGAAATGATTAAGCTTAGTGGGGAAGACATGTTGAAAGCCAAGAGAGGATGAAAGTTAGGCCTCTTGTGCCAAATAATTAGCCAAGTTGTAAATGTAAAGGAAGAGTTCTTGAAGGAAATTAAAAGTGCTGCTCCAGCGAACACAAATTATAAGAAAGCAGAGGCGAACATAAATTATAAGAAAGCAAAGCAGCCTTCTTGGTGATGTGGAGAAAGTTTGAGTGGTCTGGATAGAAGATCAAACCAGCCACAACATTCCCTTAAGCCAAAGTCCAATCCAGAGCAAGGCCTTAACTCTCCTCTATGAACGCTGAAAGAAATGAGGAAGCTGTAGAAGAAAAGTCTGAATCTAGCAGAGGTTGGTTCATGAGGTTTAAGGAAAGAAACTGTCTCCATAACATCAAAAGTACCAGCTGAAGCAGCAAGTACTGATATGGAAGCTGCAGGAAGTTATCCAGAAGATCTAGCTAATATCATTAATGATCGTCGATACACTAAACAACAGATTTTCAGTGTAGATGAAACAGCCTTCTACTGGAAGAAGATGCCATTTAGAACTTTCATAGCTAGAGAGGAGGCGTCAAGGACTGGCTTCAAAGCCTCAAAGGACAGGCTGACTCTTGTTAGGGGCTAATACAGCTGGCGACTTTAAGATGAAGCCAGTGCTCACTTACCATTCTAAAAATCCTAGGGCCCTGAAGAATTATGCTATATCTACTCTGCCTGTGCTCCGTAAATGTGACAGCAAAGCCTTAATGACAGCACATCCATTTATAACATGTATATATTTAATTTTTTTAGCCTGCTGTTGAGGCCTGCTGCTCAGGTAAAAATGTTCCTTCCAAAATATTACTGCTCATTGACAATGTGCTTGGTTACCTGAGAGCTCTGATGAAGGTGTACAATGAGATAAATATTTTCATGCCTGCTTACACAACATCCATTCTGCAGCCAAAGGGTCAAGGAGTCACTTTGACTTCCAAGGCTTATTGTTTAAGAAATACACATCATAAGACTATAGCTTATGAGATAATGTTTGCTCTGAGAGTTCTGGAAAAAGTTAATTGTAAACCTTCAGGAAAGGATTCACCATTCTAGGTGCCATAAGAGCATTCATGATTCATGGGAAGAAGTCAAAATATCAGCACTAATAAGAGTTTGGAAAAAGTTGATTCCAGCCCTCATGGATAACACTGAGGGGTTCATGACTTCGGTGGAGAAAGTCTCTGCCGATTTAGTGGAAACAGTGAGAGAACCAGAATTAGGAGTGGTGCCTGAAGATGTGACTGAATTGCTGCAGTATCATGATAAAACTTTAAAAGATGCAGAGTTGCTTCTTATGGATGAGCCAAAACAGTGGTTTCTCGAGATGGAATCTACTCCTGGTGAAGATGCTGTGAAGATTGTTGAAATGACAACAAAGGATTTAGAATATTACATAAACTCATTTGATGCAGCAAATTTCATTGTCTGATATTAAGAAATTGCCACACCCACCCCAACCTTCAACAACCAACATGAAACTAGTCAGCAGCCATCAAGATCAAGGCAAGAGCTTCCACCAGTCAAAATGTAATGACTCACTGAAAGTTCAGATGATGGTTAGCATTTTTTTAGCAATAAAGTATTTTAAAATTAAGGTATGTACATTGTTTTTTAGACATAATACTATTGCATAAAACTTAATAGACTACGGTATTGTGTAAACAACTTTTATATGCACTGGAAAACCAAATAAATTGTGTGACTCACTTTTTTCGATATTTGCTTTACTGCAGTGGTCGGGAACCAAACCTAAAATATCTCCAAGTTATGCCTGTATGCAATACAGTATTGTTAACTACTGTCATTATGCTGATTATTAGATCTGCAGCACTTATATAACTGGATGAATATCTTTCCATTTCCCTCAAACCTCAGCTGCTGGCAAACACAATTTTCTGTTTCTGTATGTTTGGCTTTTTTTTTTTTTGATATAAGTGAGATCACACCGTGTTTGTTTTTATATGTCTGACTTACTTCACTTAACATAATGCCCTCAAGGTCCATCCATTTTGTTACAAAAGACAATATTTTCCTTCCGCTATGGCTGAATAACATATTACTGCCACATTTTTTTTTTCTGGCACACAAAATACTTTTCTGTGCCACATTTCCTTTATCCATCTACTCAACCTAAGTGTGTTGTTTTCCTGTGTTGGCATTTGAGAATGATGGTGCAGTGTACATGGGGTGCAGATATCTTTTTGAGTCAGTGTTTTTGCTTCCTTTAAATAAATACACAAAGAGGTTTTCCTGGATGATTTGGTAGTTCTAGTTTTTAGCTTTTTGAGGAACCTCCAAACTGTTTTCTACAGTGGCTGCACCAATCTGCATTCCCACCAACAGTGTAGGAGGGGTCCCTTTTGTCACGCCTGCTATCTTCTCTTTTTTGATAACAGCCAATCTAATAGGAATGAGGTGATATTCCACTATTGAGTTTTTGCGTTTTCTTAATGTATGTTGGATATTAGCCCCTTATCAGGTATGTGTTTGTAAATATTTTATACTATTCTGTAGATTGCCTGTTAATTCTGTTGTTTTCTCTATTATGTAGAAATGTTTCAGTTCAATTTCACTTTACTTTTGATTTTGTTGCCTGCTCTTTTGCTGTCATAGCCAAGAAATTATTGCCAAGGCCAATCTTGCGAAGTTTGTTCCTTATCTTTTCTCAAGGGCTTTGAAACTTTTGTGTCTTATCTTTAAAGCATATTCCCCAACAAAACTGAGATATAATTGACATATAACCTGGGTAATTTTACGATATACAGCATGATGATTAGATTTACATCTATGTTGTGAAATAATTACCACAATAATGTTAGTTAATACATCTATCACCTCACATAGTTACCAATTTTGTGTGTGTGCTGTAAGAACATTTAAGATCCACTCTCCTAGTAACTTTGAAATATGCAATAAAGTATTGTTAACTAAGTCACTATGCTGTACTTTAGATCCCAAGAACTTACACATTTTATAACAGGAAATTTGTACTCTTTGACCATCATCTCCCTATTTTTCCCAACCCCACACCTATTAAATACATATACACTCTCTGTTTTTATGACCTCAGCACTTTAGGTTTCATAAATAAGTGGGACCACACAGTTTGTCTTTATCTCTCTGATTTTTTCTCTAAGCATAATGCCTGCAAGTTTATTCCATGTGGTCACAAATTGCAGGGTTTCCTTTATATGGCTCTATAATATCCATTGCGGTAATATATACATTTCTTAATCCATTTAACCATTGATAAACACTTAGTGACTATGCCTTGCATAATTTAGGTAAATAATAATACAGTGAACATGGGCACACAAATATCTCTTTAAAGTAACTGATTTTATTCCCTTCAAATACGTACATCCAGAAATGGAATTACTAGGTTATATGGTGGTACTATTTTTAGTATTTTGAGGAACATCCAAATTATTTTCCATAGTGGTTGTACTAAGTTACATTCCCACCAACAGTCTATAAGTGTTCCCTTTTTTCTACGTGCTTGACAACACTTTAATGTCTTGTCTTTTTCATAATAACCATTCTGAAATGTGTGAATTGAAATCTCATTGTGGTTTTATTTTGCATTTCTATTACTATTAGCGATGTTGAGCATATTTTCATGTGTCTGTTGGTCATTTGTATGTCTCCTATGGGGGGAATATATCTGCTAAGGTCTTCAGCCCACTTTTTAGATTATTCGACTTTTTTTTAAAATTGAGTCCTTTTATGTTTTGGACATTAGTCCCTTAGCTGGCATGTGGTTGGCAAATCTTTTCTCCCATTCCATAGGAGAATTCCTATGCCTCCTATTCCATTGTCTCTTCACTCTGTTCAAGTTTCTTTTTGTGCAGAGGCTTTTTAATTTGATGTTGTCACACATGCTGATTTTTCTTTTTGTTCCTTGTACTTTTGGTATCATATCCAAAAAAGTCATTACTGAGACAAATGTCAGGGAGACTTTTTTTCTGTTTCATTCTAGGGATTTTGTGATTTCTGTTCATTTTGTGTTAATTTTTGAGTGGTCTAAGATACGTGTTCAGTTTTATTCTTTTGCATGTGGATATCCAGTTTTTCCAACACTATTTCATGTAAAGACTATTTTTTCCCCATTGTTTATTCTTGACTTCTTTGTCAAATATTGGTTGATTGTACATGCATGAGTTTATTTCTGGGCTCTCAGTCCTGTTCTATTGTTCTATTGTCTGTTTTTATGCTAGTCTCACACTATTTTGATTACTGTAACTTTGTATTATAATTTGAAACCAGGAATTGAGATGTATCCAGCTTTGTTTATATTGCTCAAAATTGCTTTGGCTATTTTCAGGGCCCTTTGTTGTTTTGTACAATTTTTAGGATTGTTATCCTATTTCTAGGAAAATTGCCATTGAAAATTTGATTGGGATTCTATTGAATAGCTTTAGGTAGCATGAACATTTTAAGAGTATTCAGTTTTTCAATCCATAAACATGGGATACCTTTCTATTTATTTTCATCTTCAGTTTTTGCAAATGTATTTTTTAATGTACAGATTTTTTATTTCCTTGGTTAAATGTATTCCTAAGATTTTATTGTTTTTGGTACTGTTGTAAATGGAAACATTTTCTGTCAGCTGTTTTGTTGTTAGTGTATAGACATGCAACTCTAAGAGTTTCGTGGGGTTTTTGGTGGAGCCTTTAGGATTTCCTGCATACAGAATTATGTCATCTTCAAACAGAGACAGTTTTACTTCTTCCTTTCTACTTTTGATCCCTTTTATTTCTTTTTCTTGCCTAATGGTTCTGGCTAGGGATTATAATACTATGTTGAATAAGAGTGGTCAGAGTGGGCATTTTTTATTTGTTCCTGTCTTAGAGGAAAAGTTTTCAGCTTTTCACCATGAATATGATGTTAGCTGTGGGCTTGTTAATATATGACCTTTATTACATTTAAAATGTTTCTTCTCTACCCAGTTAGTTGACAGCTTTAATCAAGAAAGTTTTAAAAAAATCTTTCAAACACTTCTTCTGCGTGCTATTCCTGTGGTTAATTAAATTTATTGATTTGAAAATGTTAACTCCCCTTGCATTCCCGGGAATTATCCCACCTTATCATGTTGATCCTTTTAGTGTGCCATTGAATTTGGTTTGCTAGAATTTTGTTGAGAATTTTTGCATCTATATGTACAAGGATATTAGCCTGTAAGTTCTGGGGTTTTTTTGTTTGTTTGTTTGTTTTTCCCTTGTTATGTCCTTATCTGGCTTTGTTAATCAGGACAATGCTGGTTTTATAAAATGAGTTTGGAAGTGTTTCCTCTTTATTAGTTATGTGGAAGAGTTTGGGAAGGACTGGCAATAAATCTTCATTAAATGTTCAGTAGAATTCACCCATGAAACTATCTGATCCTGGGCTTCTCTTTGTTGGGAGAGTCTTGAATACTGTGTCAATTTCCTAAGTCATTATTTGTATGAGCAAGATTTTTTTTTTTTGACTTCTTCATGATTCAGTCTCTGTACATTGTAAAGTGGGGTTGGTGGAGACTTATCCATTTTTGTCACCCAGTTTGTTAGCATTCTTTATAATGATTTGTATGCTTTGGTGTCAGTTACAATTTCTCCTCTTTCAGTTAAAGTTTTATTTATTAAGTTCTCTTTTTCTCTTGGTTAGTCTAGCTAAAGCTTTGTCAATTTTATTATCCTTTCCAAATACCAACTCTTGAATTCAGTTTTTTCATAATTATCTGATTTTTATTTTATTCATTTCCATTTGAAACTTTCTTATTTTCTTCCTTTTATTCTTGGAGCTTAACTTGTTCTTTTTTCCTAGTCCTTCAGGTATAAGGATAAGTCGTTTGTTTTAGATCATTCTTTTCTCTTAATGTAAGAATTTATTATTGCTAAAAAGGAATTCATTCCTTAGACTGATTTTGCTACATCCCCAAAGTTTTGGTATGTTGTCATTTTTTGTTTATCTGAAGGTAGTTTCAGATTTACATTTTGACTTCTTCTTTGACCCATTGATTTTTCCAGTGTGTGCTGTATAATTTTACATATTAGGAATTTTTCAGTTTTTCTCTTGTTATTGATATCTAGCTTCATAACGTTATGATCAAAAAAGATGCTCATTGTGGTTTTGATCTTCTTAAATTTGTTAAGGCTTGCTTTATGTCCCAAGACAGGGTCTATCCTGGGGAATGTTCCATCAGCACTTAAGAAGAGTGTGTATTCTGGTACTGTTGGATGGAAGTTCTATATAAGTTTATTAGGTCCATTCTGTGTCTTTATTAATTTTCTAATGTAGAAAGTGGGATAATATAGTTCCTTACTATTATTATTTTTACTGTTGATTTCTCCTTTCAGATCTGTTAATGGTTGATTTAAATATTTATTTAATCCTTCAAAGTTGAGTACATATATATTTACAATTATTATATCCTCTTGAAAAATTGACCCATTATCACTGTACAGTGACTTTTTTTATCTCTTGTGAACTATTTTGACTGAAAGTCTGTATTGCCTGAGATTGGGAGAGCCAGTCCTGTTCTTGTTTGGAAGCTGTTTGGACTATCATTTTCTATTCCCTCACTTTCAGCTTATGTGTGTCCTTAAAGTTAAAATGGCTCTTGTAGACAGCATATTCTTTTTGTTTGTTTGTTTTCTGGAAGATTTTTAACCATGGTTTCAATATCAGTGCTTGTGATTGGTCTGTTTATATTTTCTGTTTCTTCCTGGTTGAGTCTCGGAAGGTTGTGCATTTCTAAGAATTTGTTCATTTCTTCCAGGTTGTCCATTTTATTGGCATAGAGTTGCTTGTAGCAATCTCTCATAAGCCTTTGTATTTCTGCAATGTCAGTTGTTACTTCTCCTTTTCATTTCTAATTCTGTTGATATGAGTCTTTTCCCTTTTTTTTTTTTTTGATGCGTCTGGCTAATGGTTTATCAATTTTATTTACCTTTTCAAAGAACTAGCTGCTAGTTTTATTGATCTTTGCTATCATTTCCTTAATTTCTTTTTCATTTATTTCTGATCTGATATTTATGATTTCTTTCCTGCTGCTAACTTTGGGGGTTTTTGTTCTTCTTTCTCTAATTGCTTTAGGTGTAAGGTTAGGTTGTTTATTTGAGATGTTTCTTGTTTCTTGAGGGAGGATTGTATTGTGATAAACTTTCCTCTTGGAACTGCTTTTGCTGCATCCCATAGGTTTTGGGTCATCGTGTTTTCATTGTCATTTGTTTCTAGGTATTTTTTGATTTCCTCTTTGACTTCTTCAGTGATCTCTCGGTTATTTAGTAGCGTATTGTTTAGCCTCCATGATTAGTACTTTTTACAGTTTTTTTTCCTGTAATTGATGTCTAGTCTCATAACGTTGTGCTGGGAAAAGATCCTTGATATGATTAAAATTTTCTAAAACACTTGATTTGTGACCCAAGATATGATCTATCCTGGAGAATATTCCATGAGCACTTGAGAAGAAAGTGTATTCTGTTGTTTTTAGATAGAATGTCCTATAAATATTGACTAAGTCCATCTTGTTTAATGTATCATTTAAAGCTTGTGTTTCCTTATTTATTTTCATTTTGGATGATCTGTCCATTGGTGAAAGTGGGGTGTTACAGTCCCCTATTATGATTGTGTTACTGTCAATTTCCCCTTTTATGGTTGTTATCATTTGCCTTATGTATTGAGGTGCTCCTATGCTAGGTGCATAAATATTTACAATTGTTATATCTTCTTCTTGGATTGATCCCGTGATCATTATGCAGTGTCCTTCTTTGTCTCTTGTAATAGTCTTCATTTTAAAGTCTATTTTGTCTGCTATGAGAATTGCTACTCCAGCTTTCCTTTGATTTCCATTTGCATGGAATATCTTTTTCCATCCCCTCACTTTCAGTCTGTATGTGTCCCTAGGTCTGAAGTGGGTCTCTTGTAGACAGCATATATATAGGTCTTGTTTTTGTATACATTCAACCAGTCTATGTCCTTTCATGGTAGCATTTAATCCATCTACATTTAAGGTAATTATCGATATGTATGTTCCTATTAGTATTTTCTTAATTGTCTTGAGTTTGTTATTGTAGATCTTTTCCTTTTCTTGTGTTTTCTGCCTAGGGAAGTTCCTTTAGCATTTGTTGTAAAGTTGGTTTTGTGGTGCTGAATTTGCTTAGCTTTTGCTTCTCTGTAAAGATTTTAATTTCTCCTTAGAATCTGAATGAGATCCTTGCTGTGTAGAGTAATCCTTGTTGTAGGTTTTTCCCTTTCATCCCTTTAAATATGTCCTGCTACTTCCTTCTGGCTTGCAGAGGCTCTGCTGAAAGATCAGCTATTATACTTATGGGGATTCCCTTGTATGTTATTGGTCGCTGTTCCCTTTCTCCTTTTAATACTTTTTCTTTGTATTTAATTTTTGATAGTTTGATTAATATCTGTCTCGGTGTGTTTCTCCTTGGATTTATCCTGTATGGGACTCTGCACTTTCTGGACTTGATTAACTATTTCTTTTCCCATATTAGGGAAGTTTTGAACTATAATCTCTTCAAAAATCATCTCAGTCCCCACTTTTTATTCTCTTCTTTTTCTGGGACCCCTATAATTCGAATGTTGTTGCGTTTAATGTTGTCACAGAGGTCTCTAAGACTGTCCTCAATTCTTTTCATTCTTTTTAAATTTATTTTTCTCTGTGGTAATTATTTCCACTATTTTATCTTCCAGGTCCCTTCTCCATTCTTCTGCCTCAGTGATTCTGCTACTGATTCCTTCTAGAGATTTTCTAATTTCATGTATTGCATTGTTTATCATTGCTTGTTTGCTCTTTATTTCTTCTAGGTCCTTGTTAAAACTTTCTTGTATTTACTCCATTCTATTTCCAAGATTTTGGATCATTTTTACTCTCATTACTCTGAATTCTCTTTCATGTAGACTGCCTATTTCCTCTTCATTTGTTTGGTGTGGTGCGTTTTTATCTTGCTCCTTCAACTGCTGCATATTTCTCTGTCTTCTCATTTTGTTTAACTTACAGTGTATGGGATCTCCTTTATGCAGGCTGCAGGTTTGTAATTCCCATTGTTTTTGGTGTCTGCCACCGGTGGGTAAGGTGGTTCAATGGGTTGTGTAGGTTTCCTGGTGGAGGGGACTGGTGCCTGTGTTCTGATGGATGAGGCTGGATCTTGTCTTCTTGGTGGTCAGGACTGAGTCCGGTGGTGTGGTTTGAGGTGTCTGTGAACTTATGATTTTAGGCAGCCTCTCTGCTAATGGGTGGTTGTGTTCCTCTCTTGCTAGTAGTTTGGCATGGGGTGTCCAGTTCTGGAGCTTGCTGGTCTTTGAGTGGAGTTGGGTCTTAGTGTTAAGACAGAGATCTCTGAGAGAGCTCCCACTGATTGATATTACTTGGGGCTGGGAGGTCTCTGGTGGTCCAGTATCCTGTACCTGGCTCTCCCACCTCAGAGTCTCAGGCTAGACACCTGACTGGAGCAGCAAGACCCTGTCAGCCACATGGCTCAGTAGAAAATGGAGAAAAAAATAAAATAAAATAAATAAAGTTATTCAAATAAAAAAAGTTTTAAATATAAAAAATATTATTATAATATAAATAGTAATAAAAAAAAGAGAAGAGAGTAACAAAACCAATAAACAAATCCACCTATGATAACAATTGCTAAAACTAAACTAAGATGAACATAAAAATCAGAAACCACTCAGTTGCATACAGAAAACCCCAAGTCTATAGTTTCTCCCAAAGTCCACCGCCTCAATTTTGGGATGATTTGTTGTACGTTCAGGTATTCCACAGATGTAGGGTACATCAAGTTGATTGTGGGGATTTAATCCACTGCTCCTGAGGCTACATGAAAGATTTCCCTTTATCTTTTTTGTTCGCACAGCTCCTAGGGTTCAGCTTTGAATTTGGTCCCGCATCTGCATGTAGGTCGCCCTCTGGCATCTGTTCTTTACCCAGACTGGAGGGGGTTAAAGGAGCAGCCGATTAGTGGGCTCTGGCTCACTCAGGCCGTGGGGAGGGAGGGGTATGGAATGTGGCACGAGGCTGGGTGGCAGAGGCCGGCATGACATTGCAACAGCCTGAGGCGTGCCCTGTGTTCTCCCAGGAAAGTTGTCCCTGGATCATGGGACCCTGGCGGTGGCAGGCTGCACAGGCTCCCAGGAGAGGAGTTGTGGATAGTGACCTGTGCTTGCACACTAGATTCTTGGTGGTTGCAGCAGCAGCCTTAGTGTTTCATGCCCTTCTCTGGTGTCCTCACTGATAACCGCATCTCACGCCTGTCTCTGAAGCTCGTTTAGGTGGTGCTCTGAATCCCCTCTCCTCATGCATCCGGAAACAATCGTCTCTTGCCTCTTAGGCAGGTCAAGACTTTTTCCCGGACTCCCTCCTGGCTAGCTGTGGTGCACTATCCCCCTTCAGGCTGTGTTCACGCTGCCAACCCCAGTCCTCTCCCTGCGATCCGACCGAAGCCCGAGCCTCAGCTTCCAGCCCCCACCCGCCCCGGTGGGTGAGCAGACAAGCCTCTCAGGCTGGTGAGTGCTGGTCGGCAGTGACCTTCTGTGCGGGAATCTCTCCGCTTTGCCCTCCGCACCCCTGTTGCTGCGCTCTCCTCCGTGGCTCCAAAACTTCCCTGCCACCACCCCACTGTCTCCACCAGTGAAGTCTTCCATCTTCCTAGTGTGTGGAAATGTTTCCTCCTTCACAGCTCCCTCCCAGAGGTATAGGTCCCATCCATATTCTTTTGTCTCTGTTTTTTATTTTTTCTTTTGCCCTACCCAGGAATGTGGGGAGTTTCTTGCCTTTTGGGAAGTCTGAGGTCTTCTGCCAGTGTTCAGTACGTGTTCTGTAGGAGTTGTTCCACATATACTTGTATTTTTGATGTACTTGTGGGGAGAAAGTTGATCTCCATGCCTTACTCCTCTGCCATCTTGAAGGTCCTCCTGAAATTTGCCTTTTAATTTTGCTTCTTTACTTTAAAATACACCACACATTCAAAACATACAGGAAACATGTAGGTTCAGCTTAAAAAAATAGTTAACATTTGTTAAGAAAAATGTCACCTGATATTAAAAACTCTCCTATCCCCCTCTTAAACTGCCTTCCCATCCTGTACTACAGAGATAATCTTTCCCTGACTTTTTTTTAAGAAAATGAGTTGTATATATTTTAGGTGTATATGACAATTTGATATACATACATAGTGAAATGATTACTGTAGTCAGGCTAACATATTTATCTCCTTTCATAATCATACCTTTACAATTTACATTGACAATTACTCCTTGTAATTACAAGGTTAATGATTTGATTCAACATTCCCAGTTTTAATTATTTATCCCACAGGTATTAAATTTATGTTTACATAAAAGATGCACATAAATGTTTATGTAAACTGTATTCATAATCACCAAAAACTGGAAACAGTTCAAATCTCCTTTGAAGTATAAAAGCAAAACTGTGGTATATTTTCTTAAGAGGACACTATTCAGTAATAAAAGGAATGAACTATTGATATGTACAACAATGTGAATATACCTCAGATTAATCATGAAAAAATCAGTCTCAGAGGTTATATACTGTATGATTTTATTTATACAACATTCTAGAAAAAGTAAAAATATATAAAGAGTGAATAACTCAGGATTTAGGCATGAGGAGAGGGAATCTGAATACAAAGAGGAAGCACAGCAGAATTTTCTGTGGTATTGGAATATTTTTGTAAGCTGTCTTTGCTGGTAGCAGAGATTATAGGAATTAACACATGTATGAGATATATACAACTACACATCAAAAACACTGAATTTTGCATGTATGAAATTTCATTTTTTTTTAATTTAAAAGACAACTGAGAGGAAGGGACAAAATATTTGTAATATCTATATATATATTATTCCTATGTATAATATATATAAAGAATTCTTAAAATGTGAATGAAAATGATGAAAATTTAACAAAAAATTGAAGGATCCATGAATAGAGACTTTCCCAAAATAAAAGGAACATAAAAAGAGCCCTTAAATGTTTGCAATAATGTTCAACTTCATTTATAATTAGAGATGAAAGTCAAAATTAAAGTAGAAAAAAAATGGGAGGGATGAGCAAGATGACAGTGTTCCAGTTTTCGTCCCCCCACAGAAACATAATTTTGACAATCATATATGGACAAAAATACCTTCATGTGAGCTCTCTGATCCAGGTGACAGATTACAGCACCCAGGTGGAGCACAGAACTGAAAACAGAAGCATTAAGGTAAGATATGTAGAAATTCTAAGGACTCCAGGGGAAAAAAAGCACCTTTTAGAACTAATAAAAAAATTCAGCAAATTTCTATGATTTATACAAACTTAGGAAAATCATTACATTATGTTACCTAATTTATTACAACAAATTATTTAAAAATGAATTTAAGAAAACAATCCTATTTATAATAGCATATAAAAGAATAAATACTGAGAAATAAACTTAAACAAGGAGGTGAACCGTTTGAATACTTAAAAATATTTATAACGAAATGATCACTGAAGAAATCAAAGGGGAAATCAAAAAATACCTAGAAACAAATGACAATGGAGACACGACGACCCAAAATTTATGAGATGCAGCAAAAGCAGTTCTAAGAAGGAAGTTTACAGCAATACAAGCCTACCTCAAGAAACAGGAAACATCTCGAATAAACAACCTGACCTTACACCTAAAGCAATTAGAGAAAGAAGAACAGAAAACCTCAAAGTTAGCAGAAGGAAAGAAATCATAAAGATCAGATCAGAAATAAATGAAAAAGAAATGAAGGCAACAATAGCAAAGATCAATGAAACTAAAAGCTGGTTCTTTGAGAAGTTAAACAAAATTGATAAACCATTAGCCAGTCTCATGAAGAAAAAAAGGGAGAAGACTCAAATCAATAGAATTAGAAATGAAAAAGGAGAAGTAACAATGGACATGGCAGAAATAAAAACGATCATGAGAGATTACTAGAAGCACCTCTATGCCAATAAAATGGACAACCTGGAAGAAATGGACAAATTCTTAGAAATACACAACCTGCCGAGACTGAACCAGGAAAAAATAGAAAATAGGAACAGACCAATCACAAGAACTGAAATTGGAACTGTGATAAAAAATCTTCCAACAAACAAAAGCCCAGGACCACATGGCTTCAAGGCGAATTCTATCACACATTTAGAGAAGAGCTAACACCTATCCTTCTCAAACTTTTCCAAAATATTGCAGAGGGAGGAACACTCCCCAATGCATTCTACGAGGCCACCATCACCCTGATACCAAAACCAGAAAAAGATGTCACAAAGAAAGAAAACTTCAGGCCAATATCACTGATGAACATAGATGCAAAAATCCTCAACAAAATACTAGCAAACAGAATCCAACAGCACATTAAAAGGATCATACACCATGATCCAGTGGGGTTTATTCCAGGAATGCAAGGATTCTTCAATATACACAAATCAATCAACGTGATACACCATATTAACAAATTGAAGGAGAAAAACCATATGATCATCTCAACAGATGCACAGAAAGCTTTTGACAAAATTCAACACCCATTTATGATAAAAGCCCTGCAGAAAGTAGGCATAGAGGGAGATTTCCTCAACATAATAAAGGCCATATATGACAAACCCACAGCCAACATCGTCCTCAATGGTGAAAAACTGACACCATTTCCACTAAGATCAGGAACAAGACAAGGTTGCCCACTACCACAACTATTATTCAACATAGTTTTGGACGTGTTAGCCACAGCAATCAGAGAAGAAAAAGAAATAAAAGGAATCCAAATCAGAAAGGAAGGTGTAAAGCTGTCACTGTTTGCAGATGACATGATACTATACATAGAGAATCCTAAAGATGCTACCCGAAAATTATTAGAGCTAATCAATGATTTTGGGAAAGTAGCAAGATACAAAATTAATGCACAGAAATCTCTTGCATTCCTATACACTAATGAAGAAAAATCTGAAAATGAAATTAAGAAAACACTCCCATTTACCATTGCAACAAAAAGAATAAAATATCTAGGAATAAACCTACCTAAGGAGACAAAAGACCTGTATGCAGAAAATTATAAGACACTGATGAAATAAATTAAAGATGATACAAATAGATGGAGAGCTATACCATGTTCTTGGATTGGAAGAATCAACATTGTGAAAATGACTCTACTACCCAAAGTAATCTACAGATTCAATGCAATCCCTATCAAACTACCACTGGCATTTTTCACAGAACTAGAACAAAAAATTTCACAATTTGTATGGAAACACAAAAGACCCCGAATAGCCAAAGCAATCTTGAGAACGAAAAATGGAGCAGGAGCAATCAGGCTCCCTGACTTCAGATTATACTACAAAGCTACAGTAATCAAGACAGTATGGTATTGACACAAAAACAGAAACATAGATCAATGGAACAGGATAGAAAGCCCAGAGATTAACCCATGCACATATGGTCACCTTATCTTTGATAAAGGAGGCAAGCATATACAGTGGAGAAAAGACAGCCTCTTTAATAAGTGGTGCTGGGAGAACTGGACAGGTACATGTAAAATTATGAAATTAGAACACTCCTTAACACCATACACAAAAATAAACTCAAAATAGATAAGACCTAAATGTAAGGCCAGACAGTATCAAACTCTTAGAGGAAAACATAGGCAGAACACTATATGACATAAATCACAGTAAGAATCCTTTTTGACCCAGCTCCTAGAGAAATGGAAATAAAAACAAAAATAAACAAATGGGACCTAATGAAACTTAAAAGCTTTTGCACAACAAAGGAAACCATAAAGAAGACCAAAAGACAACCCTCAGAATGGGAGAAAATATTTGCAAATGAAGCAACTGACAAAGGATTCATCTCCAAAATTTACAAGCAGCTCATGAAGGTCAATAACAAAAACAAACAAACAACCCAACCCAAAAACGGGCAGAAGACCTAAATAGATATTTCTCCAAAGAAGATATACAGATTGCCGACAAAGACATGAAAGAATGCTGAACATCATTAATCATTAGAGAAATGCAAATTAAAACTACAATGAGATATCATCTCACACCGGTCAGAATGGCCATCATCAAAAAATCTAGAAACAATAAATGCTGGAGAGGGTGTGGAGGAAAGGGAACACTCTTGCACTTTTTGTGGGAATGTAAATTGATACAGCCACTATGGAGAACAGTATGGAGGTTCCTTAAAAAATTAAAAATAGAAGTGCCATATGACCCAGCAGTCCCACTACTGGGCATATACCCTGAGAAAACCTTAATTCAAAAAGAGTCATGTACCAAAATGTTCATTGCAACTCTGTTTACAATAGCCAGGACATGGAAGCAACCTAAATGTCCATCATGAGATGAATGGATAAAGAAGATATGGCACATATATACAATGGAATATTACTCAGCCATAAAAAGAAATGAAGTGGAGTTATTTGTAGCGAGGTGGATGGAGTGAGAGTCTGTCATACAGAGTGAAGTAAGTCAGAAAGAGAAAAACAAATACAGTATGCTAACACATATATATGGTATCTAAGGGGGAAAAAAAGGTCATGAAGAAACTAGTGGCAAGACGAATATCAAAACATAGACCTACTAGAGAATGGACTTGAGGATATGGGGAGGGGGAAGGGTAAGGTGTGACAAAGTGAGAGAGAGACATGGGCATATATACACTACCAAACGTAAAATAGATAGCTAGTGGGAAGATATCGCATAGCACAGAGAAATCAGTTCTGTGCTTTGTGACCATCTAGAGTGGTGGGATAGGGAGGGTTGGAGGAAGGGAGATGCAAGAGGGAAGAGATATTGGAACATTTGTATATGTATAACTGAGTCACTTTGTTATAAAGCAGAAACTAACACACCATTGTAAAGCAATTATACTCCAATAAGATGTTAAAAATAAAAAGCTGATGAAAAAACTGATGAAAGAAATGAAAGCAAACACAGATAATGAAAAGATACTCTGTTTTATGTGTTAGAAGGATTCATTTTGTTAAAATGTCCATACTACCAAAGCCATCTATGGATTAAATGCAATCTCTATCAAAATTTCAATGGCATGTTTCAAAGAAGTAGAAAAATAATCTTAAAATTCATATGGAACCCCAAAAGACCCTGAATAGCTGAAGAAATACTGAGTAAGAAGAACAAAGCTGGAGCACCACACTTTCTTTTCAAACTACACTACAAAGTTATAGTGATCAAAATGGTGAGGTACTGGCATAAAAACAGACAGTACACCAATAGGACAGAATTGAGGGCCCAGAAATAAATTCATGCATAAATAGTCAACTAACATTTGACAAGGAACCAAAATTACCTGATCTTTTCACTAAATGGTGTTAGGAAAACTGGATATTCACATGCAAAAGAATGAAATTGGATCCCTATCTTAGACCATTCTGTGAAATAGATTAAAGACTTAAGGAAGAAATTTTGTTGACTTTGCTCCTGACAACAGTTTTTCTTTTTCATTTCTTTTTTTTTTTCTGTTGGATATGACTCCTAAAGCATAAACAATAAAAGCAAAAAATGAACAAGTGAAACTACGAAATTAAACTAAAAACCTTCTGCATATCAAAAGGGACAGCCAACAAAAAAAAGAGACATCTTTCAGAATGGGAGAAAATATTTTCTAACTATGCATCAGATAAGGGGTTAATAACCAAAATACCTAAGGAACTCATACAATTTGATAGCAAAAAATAAATAATTCAATTATTAAATGGTCAGAGGAGGTGAATCGGTATTTTTCCAAAGAAGACATACAAATGACTATATATTGTATGTGTATATATATACATATTTTTTTTCCTTTATCAATTCATCTAACAAAATACAGGTAGCTTTCACATCTTGACTATTGTGAATAAGAATATGGGGCTGCTGACATGTCTTCAAGTTAGTGATTTCACTTATTTTGCATAAGTACCTGGAAGTGGAATTACTGTATACATACATATAGACAGCCATAAAAAACAAGGAAATCCTGGGTTTGTGACATGGATAAACCTTGTGGTCATTACGTTAAATGAAACGTCAGACAGATAAAAGCAAATATTACATGATTTAACTAGTATATGGAATCTAAAATGCCAGTCATAGAGAGAGTGGATGTGTGGTTGACAGGTTCTGGTGGGATGAGGGGCTAGGGAAATGTTGGTCAAAGGGGTCCAAATTTCTTTATGTATGTTATAAGATATGTAATTCCTGGGGTTCTAATGTATAACATAACAACTCCAGTTAACAACTCTTTGCTGTATACTTGAAAATTTCTAAATGATTACATCTTAAATGTTCTCAGCATACAAATAAAGGAATTATCTGAGGTGATGGATGTGTTAACTCACCTTAATCTGATAACCATTTCATAATATATACATATATCAAGTCATGATATTGTACCTGAAACTTACACAGGGTTATTTGTCAATTACATCTCAATAAAGCTGAGGAAAAATACACTACAGACTTAAATGTAAGACCTAAAAGTGTCAAACTCCTAGAAGAAAACATGGGGAAAGTTTTTTGATATACTGGCCCTGGCAATGATTTTTTAAATATGAAAGAAAAAGAACAGGCAAAAAAAATAAACAAATGCAATTTTGTCAAACTGAAAAGTTTCTGCATAGCAAAGGAAAGAACAATTGAAAAGACAATCTACAGAATTAGAGACTATGTATGTATACGATAAAGCGCTAGTATCCAAAATTGTTAAGGAACTCCAAAATCTCAGTAGCAAAAATAACAATAACATGATTAAGAAACAGGTCAAGGAATTGAGCAGACATTTTTCCAGAGAAGACATACAGATGGCCAACAGATATATGAAAAGATATTCAACATTACTAATCATCAGGGAAGTGCAAATCAAAACCACAATGACATATTACTTCTCACCTGTTAGAATGACTATTACTGGAAAGACAAGAAACAAATATTTGGAGGATGTAGAGAAAAGGGAAGCCTGATTGACTGATACAGGACTGATCAACCTGAAAAACATACTATGGGAAAGAGACACAAAAAGTCACGTATTGTATGATTTCACTTATATGAAATATCTAGGATAGATAAATCCATGGAGACAGCAAATTACTGACTGCCATGGATAGCAGAAAATGAAAAAGGAGAGTGAGTGTTAGATTTTCATCTGGGGTGATGAAAATGTTTAAAACTAGATAGAAGTGATTTCTGCACAACATTGCAACGATGCATATGAAACATCACTAAATTGTACTCTTTAAATGGTTAACGTTTGTGTTAGTTTGAACCATGCCTTAGTATTAAAATTTGGAAAACATTTTCAAATTTTTTCATAAAATGAAACATACACTTTATTACCCACCATTTCATCGCTAAATACATACATCAAAGGAGTGAAAAGAAAGACATATTCAGATATGTTCATTGTAGTTTATTCATAACAGGCCAAAATAGAAAATAATTAAATGTCCATCAACAGGTAGGTGATATACAGAAGATATATCCACACAAAAGAATGCTCTTCAGCAACAAAAAGGAAAGCAATATGGATGCCAAATAAATTAAACTCAAAAAGATGCTGAGTGACGGCATCGGCAAAAGAGAATACAGTATATGATACTTTTGAAATAAACCTCTGATAAAGAGTATTGTGATGGAAAGCTGATTAGTTGTTGTCTAAAGCAAGGAGTAAGGTAATTTACGGGGATTAAAATACCAAACAAGTATAATGAAATGTCCTATATCTTGACAGAGGTAGATATATGTATAAATGTACATACACATATATATCTCAAATACATATTTATATCTAAACATATACACATAATTTATATAAATATGCACATGCATATTTAAATAGTATACCTACTACATTTTTAATATATATATATTTGAACTGTATACTAACAATCTGTGCATTTTTTGGTGACAGATTACAAACCCTTTCCTTCACAGTCCCTCCTTTACTTACCTCACAGACTCATCACTCACTTACTTTCCTGACCTTTTAGCACTCCCCAGCACTCTTAACCATTAGTCACATCCCAAACCACCATCACTGATGCCACATACTACCAGAAAAATCCCCTTCTGTCACCTAGGAGCCATTATCTCAGAGATGTCCATTATTGAGCCCAGGAAACTGGTAAACTCTGGTAATAACACAATCTAAAATGTATTTATTACCTTTATGTTATAAAAGTTTTTCATATTTTACCTGTTTAAGTTTTTACAAAACGATGATGAAGACAATATTATCCTTCACATTTCAGCAGTGATGAAATAAGTTTAAGTGATACAGCCGGGATGTGAGCTCAATGAATCTTAACTGCTACATTTAAATTTTAGCTCCCTTTTGTAATGTGGAGTAAGTAAAGTATCTGCAGTATAGAAACAATAGACAGCTATAAGAGAATACCTCTATGGTGACTAAGACATAGAGTTCACTCTCAATATATGTCAGCATTTCTTATTACTATAGCTGAACTTAAGGCTCTTGGCTACTGTTTAGTATAGGTACTACCACGATTCCCCTTTTCCTAGAAGAGACCAAGTGACTTGCCAAAGGTCACTCAGTTGATGTATGGTGTAGCTGGGCTCAAGCTGTGGTTACTTTCCTACTATAAACCCTTCTGTGATTTATATCCTCCTTTGGATAAAGTCTGACACTATTAGTATGCCATTTAGAGCCATGTGTGTTCTGGTTCCATACTTCATCTTGATGAATGTATTAACTTAATGTATTTGATTACCCCCGCTTCCTTTCTATCTACAACCTTTCTCTTCCTTTTCCTCCTCCATCACTATGCCCCTCTAGCGCATTTAAATTAGTTGATTATATACCCTGAGAAAACCATAATTCAAAAAGTGACATGTACCACGGTGTTCATTGCAGCTCTATTTACAATAGCCAGGACATGGAACCAACCTAAATGTCCGTCAACAGATGAATGGATAAAGAAGATGTGGCACATATATACAATGGAATATTACTCAGCCATAAAAAGAAACAAAATTGAGTTATTTTTAGTGAGGTGGATGGACCTAGAATCTGTCATACAGGATGAAGTAAGTCAGAAAGAGAAAAACAAATACCGTATGCTAAGGCGTATATACGGATTCCAAAAAAAAAAAAAAAAAAAGGTACTGATGAACCTAGTGGCAGGAGAGGAATAAAGACGCAGATGTAGAGAATGGACTTGAGGACATGGGGATGGGGAAGCCGGGGCGAAGGGAGAGTAGCATCTACATATATACACGACAGAGGCAGAAATCATGAATGTAATGGAGACAGAGAAGGCAGGGAGAGAAACAGAGAGACATCTAAGTAAGAGAAAAAGCCAAGGTTGTTGTTCCTTCTTCCCAGAAAGCCTTCTCCTCAAATTTAGTTGCTGCTGGCATCTTCTTCTCATTCAAGGTTTCAGCTCAATTATTACTTCTTTTAACAGTTGAGGTCTAATATCAAGTGCTTTGTCCGATTTCCACATTATTGTATCCCTATGCCCCTCAACTGTGAGCATGCAGAAGTCCCTCAGTACATAGTTGCAGAATGATCGAGTAAGTGAGTAAGCATTCTGTACATTCAGACCCCTCAACTACAATTTTTATTGATGAGGCCCCTATTATGTACTAGGTCTTTTCACACTTAGAAACCTTACAATATCTTGTGCTATAGAGGACCAATGAAAATAACGCCTTTAATGCTAAGTGCCAGCTAATGTTTTGAGCATCTTGATTTATTTAATTTTAGAAAACAGGTGTAATATTTTATTTCCTAGGAGGGAGAAAAAATTCATTTTACAAACAGTCACCATGAGATTAAGCTTTTTGCCCAAGGTCACACACATGAGTAACTGTCAGTGCTATTTGACTTCAGAGTCTCTGCTGTTAATACAACACATAAGAGGTTCAAATACCTCCAGTTCCACCACCAGTTATTTGAGCTTGAGCAAGACACAACTTCTCTCTGTTGCAGTTTCGTCATCTGTAAAATGAGAAAAATAGTGTATCTATCTATTTATTTTTAATTTTTACTTTATTTATTTATCTTTATTTTTGGCTGCATCAGGTCTTAGTTGCAGCACGCAGCATCTTCATTGAGGCATGCGGCCTTCTCTCTAGTTGTGGTGCGTGGGTTTTCTCTCTCTAGTTGTGGTGTGTGGGCTCCAGAGCACATGGGCTCTGTAGTTTGCAGCATGCGGGCTCTCTTGTTGAGGCACGTGGGCTCAGTAGTTTTGGTGCATGGGCTTAGTTGCCCCGAGACCTGTGGGATCTTAGTTCCCTGACCAGGGATAGAACTCACATCCCCTGCATTGGAAGGCATATTCTTTACCACTGGACCACCAGGGAAGTCCCCAAAATAACGTATTTAATATAAAATGTGTGGACAAAAAGTTGTCCATCTGACCATCTGCCTCTACAAGGATTACATCACTGTCCACTGCAGTCTCTGACCTTCAACACCCCTGAAAGGAGTTCAGGGTGGAGATCAGGAATGAGGCCCTCTGTGCTCTGGGAAAAAACTAGGAGAGCAGGTCTTCAGATAGTTAGATGTTTTCAGGAGAAAACTTTATAAGGCCAGATCTTACATCTCCTCATGTCTAGAAAGGCACTAAAATTATTAACAGGGACATCTGCTCCTTGTGACTAGCAGCAATCTTCCACTGATATGTGTGCTTGGTTGCACATACCGCACTTCACCAAAATCACCTATATCCTGGCTCCTCCCTTACCTCTGCAGAGTGGTTTCTCAGAGCTTTCTGAGATGCTGCATCCCATGCTATAGTCCTCATTTTGCCCCCAATAAACTTAACTCACAGCTCTCACATTGTGCAGTTCTTTCAGTTGACAACTAAAATAGATAATATAAAAGTAGAATTTATTTCATTGTATTGTGGTAAAAAATAACATGTAATCTACCCTCAACAAATTTTCAAGGGTATAGTTCATTATTGTTAACCCTGTACACACTGTTGTACAGCAGATCTCTAGAACTTTTTCATTTTGCTTGACTGAAACTGTGTATTCTTCAAACAACAACTTCCCATTTCATCCTCTTGACTCTACCCAGCCCGTGGCAAGCACCGTTCTTCTATCTGCTCCTATGCGTTTGACTACGTTGGATTATTTATGTAGGTGCACTTATGAAGTATTTGTCTGAATCTGGGTTATATTTAACATAATGTCTTCCATGTTGTCATAACCTCCTGAAGGTAGGATTTCCTTTTTTTTATAATATTCCATTGTGCATTGGCATGAACTTTGTCTCTTTCTCCTTCTTCCCCTGAAAATTTATATTTTGAAACTAGAACCCCCAATTTTTTTAGTTTGATGTATGTTCCACTTGTTTATTTTACTTTTTATTCCCTGTGCTCTCAGTCCCATATCCAAGACATGGTTGCCAAAGCCAATATCCAGAGGTTTTTACCCAATATTTTCTTGTAGAAGTTCAACAGTTTCAAATCTTACATTTAAGTCTCTAATCAATTTTGCCTTTATTTTTGTGTGTGGTGTAAGATTAGGTCTCAGTTTCATGTTGAAGAGACTCTCTTCATTGACTAGTGTTGGAACTCTTCCTGAAGATTGATTATACATGTGGGTTAATTTCAGCACTCTTTATTCTGTTCATTGTTCTATATATCTTTTTGCCAGTCTAATGACTGTTTTGATTACTGTAGATTTGTAATATGTTTTAACTTAGGAAGTATGAGACATTGTAAGGTTCTTCTTTCTCAAGATTATTTTAGCTCTTCAGGGTCCTTTGTTGTTCCATATGAATTTTAGGATTATTTTTTCTATTTCTGTGAAACATGTCCTTTAAATTTTTATAGTGATTGCATTAGATCTTCAGATTGCTTTGGGTAATACATACATTTTAACTATATTGAGTATTCCAATTCACAAACACAGATGTCTTTATGCCTGTTTGTTCTTCTTAATTTATTTCAGCAATGCTTTGTAGATTTTAGCAAAGAGTCTTTTGCCATCTTCGTTAAGTTTATGTCTATGTATTTTGTTTTTTCATGCTATTGAAAATAGGATTGTTTTCTTTTTTATTGAAGAATCGTTGATTTACAATATTATGTTGGTTTCAGTTATACATCAAAGTGATTTAGTTAGATATATATTTTGAGATTACTTTCTACTATAGGTTATTACAAGATACTGAATATAGTTCGCTGTGCTATACAATAGGTCTTTGTTGATTATCTATTTTATACATAGTGGTGTATATATGTTAATCCCATCCTCCTAATTTGTCCCTCACCCCCTTTACCCTTTGGTAACCATATGTTTGTTTTCTATATCTGTGAGTCTGTTTCTGTTTTGTATATAGATTCATTTGTATTGTTTTTAAGATACCACATATAAATATCATAGAGTGTTTGTCTTTTTCTGGCTTACTTAAATAAGTATAATATTCTCCAAGTCCATCTATGTTGCTGAACTTTTCAGTGTGGGAAGGGTGTAGATTCAGGTCTGACCTGCTTAGTCCTGGTGTGGGTAGGCTGGGCAACCAAAACCCGGGAATTTTACACAGTATTTTGAGGGAGACTTATGGCAGTAAAGGTTTGACCAGTGTTGAGGATCAGCAAGGGACAGTGTCTGACACCCTCATTATTTTACCAGTCCCTACTGGCTGGCTCTGGTAGAGATTTTAAACTTTTCATATGCCCACATTTTGGGGGCAGGACCCATCCAGTGGCTTTTATTGGGAAACAGTAGAAGATGTGTAGCCTTCTCAGCCTTGTGGAATAATTGCGCATATACCAACTGGGCTGATGAGGGAGAAGGAAGGAAAGAACATAGAAGGTGGGGTCCAGTATGGAAACTCCAAGCAGTCTTCTCAAAGAAGATTAAACTGTGTCAGGTGGCCTTTTCTCGGGAATTCCCCCTCTACCTCTTCTACACCCACCCCCCTGCACCAGTACTGCCATCAAACTCCCCCACCCAAACTCCCAAAGGACTTCCCCAAAGCTAGTTTTTTCAGAATTTGTAGCCCCAGAACATTTGCATTCTACAGCCTCACCTACAGAAAATAAGTTACCAGGGGATTTTAATTCCCAATTTTCCTGTACCCGTTTTTGTCAGAAGCGTCAACTTTCTTCACTGATTGTGTATATCCTTCCTACCTTACTTTCCTTCACATTAGTCTCTCCCTTCCATTTTTCTACTTTTTCTCCTGTTTCCTTATCATACAGCTGCCTCATGATAAACCATGTTAAAACTGCAAGAAGTCAACTGGAATATCCTCCTTACCAGCCTCCTCTCTGATTCCCATCCATCTTATTTTACACTACCCCACTGAATTTTTTTTAATACAGCAGTTTTTTTATTAGTTATCCATTTTATACATATTAGTGTATATATATCAATCCCAATCCTCCAATTCATCCTACCACCATATGTGTACATATAGCTGATTCACTTTGGTATACAGCAGAAACTAACACAACATTGTAAAGCAATTATACTCCAATAAAGATATTTTAAAAAGTTTTAAAACAGACAAAAAAAAAAAAACACAAAACCCCGATATCTATCAGCCACCTTTGGTGGCTGCAAAAAGCATTGTAGCACAGCAGACGTCCCTAAATTCCTTAGTCCAAATAGTATTAGATAACATAGTTGCCTTATAAAATGTGTAGTCATAAAATGTTTCCCCATCAGCATATACATCCATGTTTGCTTACTACATTTGAATAATTTACTCAATTCTGAAGTTTCTGTGATGGGAAAGCGATGTTGCAAAACCAAATGGCTCAACTTTTAAAACTGCTTTGCAAGGAGAAACTTATGCTGTAATTCAGACAATGTTGTGCTTTCATGCCAGATGAGACCTCTAATATAGCTCATCTAACGACTAGCATGAGAAATCAAACATGTACTAGTCCAGGGGAAATCTTGGGTAAATTGTTCAGTTCTGGGGTTCATAATTGAAATCTCTGCTTATTATATTGTTATTGTTGTTGGCTATACTATGTTGTATACAGTAATATCTCTTGTGCCTCTTGATGTATATTCAAAACTCCAACTAAAATAATGATGTCTAAATGACATGAAACTATTGATTATAGTTCTATATAAAATGATGGGCATGCACAATGCACATACAGGGTAAAACTGGTGTAAGTCCAATTGGACAACTCAGAATTTACTATCAGTCTTTGCCAAGCATTCTACTAACCTATCCGCCTAAAAAGAAAGAAAGAGCCCAGCTAATAAGACTCAGCATCAAGGAATATAGTGGATCCAGGGCAGGTAAACAACCAACCAGTCATCAGGGACCCAACATTTGATTACCCAAAGCTTTCTATTGAAAGATCAATGATCAAAGTGGGAAAACTGATGAAGTAAAATTTATACCTTAAGGCATGACAAAAAAAGTTAAACCTAAAATTCTCTTTCTCTGTCCATTTGGGTCTCCTCCCTCCCTTTTAAGTGTGCCATGTTGATAAACATTATAAATTAACCAGACCTCCTCAAAGATGGGAGCACCTGCTCAACCATAAAGATCTTTTTTTTTTCTTTTCTTTTTTTTCTGAAGCCAGCAAATAACTTCTTAAAAGAATAGTGTTCTTTCCCAACTCTGTAGGGTATCATTGTGACTTGTTGATTGCTTTGTACCTGCTTACTTGGACTATATATCCATGGTGAACTTTATGTAAAATATCAGTATGTCACTTTGATGTATGATCCTTTGTCTCAAGGACTGCATCTTCAAGTTCTAATAGTTGGAACAGATTTCAGAGCTTTCTGAGAGCCAGTCTCCCAGGTTATAATCCTCAGTTTGGTACAAATAAAATTCTCTTTTTTTTCCTTAACTTGATTGTTAGTTGAATTTTCATTGACAGCAAGACATTTTATTCTTTTTGATGCAATTGTAAATTGGATTGTTTTCTTAATTTCTCCTTCTGGTAATTCGTTGTCAGTGTATAGAAATGCAACAGATTTATATTAATTTTGTATTCTGCAAATTGACCCAATTTATTGATGAGTTCTAGTGTTTTTTTGTAGTGTCTTTAAGATTTTCTATGTATAATATTGTCATCTACAAACAGTTTTCTTCTGCCTTTTCTATTTGGATTCCTTTTATTTCCTTTTCTTCTCTGATTGCTGTGGCTAGGACTGCCAAAACTGTGAGTAAAAGTGGTGAGATTCGGTATCAGTGCCTTGCTCCTGATCTTAGAGGAAATGGTTTCAACATTTCACCATTGAGCATCTTGTTAACTGTGTGCTTGTCATATATGGCCTATGTTATGTTGAGATATGTTCCTTCTGTACCCACTTTGTTAGGAGTTGTTTTTTTTTATCCTGAATGGATGTTGAATTTTGTCAAAAGCTTTTCTGCATCTATTGAGATGATCATGTGGTTTTTATTTTTTAGTTTGTTAATATGGTGTATTACATTGGTTGATTGGCAGACATTGAACCATCCTTGCATCTATTGGATTAATCCCATTTGTTCATGGTGTATAATCCTTTTAATATATTGTTGGATTCAGCTTCCTTATGTTTTGTTGAGAATATTTGCCTCAATGTTCATCAGTAATTGTCTTTTTTGGGGATATCTTTGTCTGGCTTTAGTATTACGGTTATCTTGGCCTCATAGAATGAGTTTGGAAGTGTCCCTTGCTCTGCAATATTTTGGAATACTTTCAGAATGATAGGCATTAAGTCTTCTCTAAATGTTTGATAGAATTCACCTTGAAGCCATCTTGTCCTTTTGTTTGTTGGGAGTTTTTATACTGATTGAATTTCATTTTATCACTTATCAATTTATCACTCAGATAAATGAGAAATCATGTATCAGTGTGTATTTTTAAGTGAAGTTCTCTTATTATGAGTGAAGTTCCATGACCTTTTCCTATATCATGAATAATGTTAAGGGCCATGTATGTATAATGTGCATGTGATGTGCTCTCTTATTATGCTTTCAAATGGCAATTGAGTTATCTCAGTATCATTATTAGAATGTCCATTTTTTATACTGAGATATTTAAAATTTTTGCATGTATTTGGGTGGAATTTGTGCTTTTAATTCTGTGCCACTGCAAAGGGTTTATATTATTTCATTTTCTTTTTGTCTATTCATGTGTAACAGCCAAGTGTTCAATTATACAAGCTTTGGATTGGGCTTGAGAAGTAGTAGGACTAATTTCTTTCATCTCCCCACATTTTGTTTGGAGCTTTCCTTTTCCATTTATTTTGCTGTTACTCTTACATGTTTACTTTCTGGTCTCCTCAGAATGCTCTTCAGTGAGGTTTATTTTTTCCTTAGTTGTGTTAGAATATACATAAGATAAAATTGTCTGTTTCAATCCTTTTTTTTCTCCTTTTCTCTCTTGTTTTGTTTTTCATGTGATACTTAACAACGATATTATTATTTTTTTAATAAGTTTTATTTTTATTTATTTATTTATGGCTGTGTTGGGTCTTCGTTTCTGTGCGAGGGCTTCCTCTAATTGTGACAAGTGGGGTCCACTCTTCATCGCGGTGTGCGGGCCTCTCACTATCGTGGCCTCTCTTGTTGAGGAGCACAGGCTCCAGACGTGCAGGCTCAGTAATTGTGGCTCACGGGCCTAGTTGCTCCACGGCATGTGGGATCTTCCCAGACCAGGGCTCGAACCCATGTCCCCTGCATTAGCAGGCAGATTCTCAACCACTGCACCACGAGGGAAGCCCACGATATTATTATTTAGCCATTTTTAAGTAGCAGTAAGAACATTGACAATGTTGTGCAACCATCACCACCGTCCATCTCCAAAAATCTTTCATCATCCTAAACAGAAACGCTGTCCCATTAAATGAGCACACCAAGGTACCACCTACTTCCAGCCCATGGTAACCTCTATTGTACTTTCTGTCCGTATGGTTGTCGTAGTTAGGTTATTGAAAGATTTCTGCACTAAGATATTGCAGAAGTTGTGGTTATTCCTGGCAATTTACTGCAGAGATTGCAGTAAGGCTGCTGTTAACCCAGAATTCCAAGAACAGAGATGTGGTTGAGACAAAACAAACAAACAAAAATAAAAATAAAAAACTCCACCTTTTATTTAAGATTTGTATGACCTCAGCCCGAAAAATACAGATTCAAGAAGCACTTTTATTCTATTCTGCTAGACTAAAAAATGGAGGAAAGTTATAGGGGCAAGAAGTTACATAAATTGTTTGTCAAGTCTTGTAACTAGAGAAAGCAAGAAGTAAGGGTGTTTGTTAAGCAAGTATTTGTTGCGGGTGTGAAATGTTTGCATAATTACAAGGGGGAATCTTGTTACCATAAACTTGCAACTGGCATATGTTATTCCAAATATGGCTGGTGATGTTCTTGGGGTTATAGAATACAGTTCATAGAATGTTCAACTTCTTAGTGGTACAGGGACATAACTGAGGACAGATGCTCAATGGCTGCCCGACTCCATTTGTTATGTTGGAACTGTAATTACTCCATTATGATTTCAATCTTTCATTACTGTGTTGACCAGTTTCTGCAAAGGTTGTGATTTAACTTCCTTGTCCAATTTCTGCAAAGATTGAAATTCTGCTTCATAGGTAGTTACTGCAGAAGTTGTTTAGTTTGCCTCTCTATTCACTACAGAGGCTGTGTTTGTTTCTTGGGCTGATTGTTTCAGAACTGTGTCTTAGACTTCCTGGGCCAATTGCTGCAAAGCTTGTGTTTATCTCTCTAGCTGTTGCTGCAGAGGTTATGGTTTGGCTCCTGTCTACCTGATGAAGAATTTGTGGTTAGCTTTCCTAAAGATCACTGCAGAGTTTTGTGGGTCAGTTTCTGCAGAGGCTGAGGTTAAACCTTCAAAGTTGGTGGTCAAAGTGATTGTGGTTAGGCTTTCTGGGCTAGTTGCTTCAGAGGTAGTGGCTGGTTTCCTGTGTCAGTTGCTGCAGTTGTGGTTATTTTTCCTGGGTGGATTGCCATACATTTGCTTTGCTTTCTTAGGTAGATTGCTATAGAGATTTGGTTAAACTTCTCAGCTTGAAGTTCATGTTCATGTTCAATGGATACAAGCTACAGAAGTTGCAGTTAGACTTCCTATGTACTTTTTACATCTAGGTTTTAGTATTCAGGTGTGGTTTGGCAAACAGTTCAGGAAATAACTGCCACTGAGGAGATAATGTATTACAATTCCAAAGTACTGAAACCATATCATGTTATGGGGAGGAGCCATGCTGGTAAGCAGCAGTGTCAGTCAAGAGACAGAAGGAGCAAGTAAAAGTGCGCAGAAGAGCCTTTATTGTGCTTTCTGCATGAAGAGTAAGACGAGACAGAGTAAGAAGCCTTAGCATTGACTGGAGTATAGTGGTTCCCTAGAGTTATCTTAGCCCTGGGATGATTAGGACAGGTGGATAGTGGCCTGAGTATTAGAACCAGATAAAGTGGGTGGTGGGCATATGGGCTTCAAATTGGTTGGTTTGCATTTGGAAGATGTGCCCTGGGCATGCTTTTTGTTATCTCTAGGCAGTAGCTAACTTTGGGAAGGGCAATCCCTTCCAGTGTCAGAAAGACCCCAAGATATCAAAGCATAAAAGCATAAAAAGAAGTGCTTACTATTATTGGCCCTGTGATAGTCTGCTGTCATATTAAGAACTTTTGGGGTGTTGATGTCATGTTCAATGGTAAGGTCCTGGGCTGGAGGTGATATTGATTATTGTCTGAGGTGATGTCATCTGCAATGATGAGTTCCTGAGCAAAGGTGATGTTGTCTCGGATGAGGGAGTGCATTATCATTGTTAACTGGTGCCCACTTGAGTTGATATGTCTCTCATATTTCGTTCTCTGTAGTATTATAATAAGGCTAAGTTTGTTGGAGCCCTGCATAAGTCTGTAGGCAGACACCCTAGATTTGCTCAGTTACTATGGGCCATTTCCTTACTTATTAGTTTGGTGATGAGAAAGCCAGTGAGGTAGTTGGGTCGTACAGCTTATATTACCCAAGTTCAACGGCCTGTGGGTCTAAGCATTAGAGCCCCAGTATTGATTAAGTCCATGGAGTTTTATGGACTTAAAACTTTAAGCAAATTTTCATTTAAGCAAATGTTACAGTATTATTAATTTAGAACCTATGCTACAGAGGCCCTTTTGTTTTCTTATATAAATTACTTTAGTATATAAGAAATTTTTAATATACTTATATATAATTTATTATATACGTATTTTACTATATAAATTTTGTTATGTAAATTTGGATTTCCAATTTTGTCAAATTATGGATCTTTCTTTTAGTTTAGTTATTGTAACAGTGTACATTTATATTATTATATAAGATATATTATATACATGTCAGCATATAATTTATTTATTTACTTTTTTTTTTTTACTTTAGGGTTGCATCTAGGGTTGTTTTGTATCTAGAGTTTGTTTTTCCCTTTTTTTTTTTTTTTTTCTTTAAACATCTTTATTGAAGTATAATTGCCTTACAATAGTGTGTTAGCTTCTGCTTTATAACAAAGTGAATCAGTTATACATATACAATAGGTTCCCATTACTCTTCCCTCTTGCATCTCCCTCCCTCCCACCCTCCCCATCCCACCCCTCTAGGTGGTCACAAAGCACCGAGCTGATCTCCCTGTGCTATGCGGCTGCTTCCCACTAGCTATCTATTTTACATTTGGTAGTGTATATATGTCCATGACACTCTCTTACCCTGTCCCATCTCACCCCACCCCCTCCCCATATCCTCAAGTCCATTCTCTAGTAGGTCTGTGTCTTTATTCCCGTCTTGCCACTAGGTTCTTCATGGCTTTTTTTTTTTTTTTTTTTCCTTAGATTCCGTATATATGTGTTAGCATACTGTATTTGTTTTTCTCTTTCTGACTTACTTCACTCTGTATGACTCTTTATTGGCATAGACTCTACCTCCATCCACCTCATTACAAATACCTCCATTTCATTTCTTTTTATGGCTGAGTAATATTCCATTGTATATATGTGCCACGTCTTCTTTATCCATTCATCTGTCGATGGACATTTAGGTTGCTTCCAGGTCCTGGCTATTGTAAATAGAGCTGCAATGAACATTTTGGTACATGACTCTTTTTGAATTATGGTTTTCTCAGGGTATATGCCCAGTAGTGGGATTGCTGGGTCGTATGGTAGTTCTATTTGTAGTTTTTTAAGGAACCTCCATACTGTTCTCCATAGTGGCTGTATCAATTTACATTCCCACCAACAGTGCAAGAGTGTTCCCTTTCCTCCACACCCTCTCCAGCATTTATTGTTTGTAGATTTTTTGATGATGGCCATTCTGACCGGTGTGAGATGATATCTCATTGTACTTTTGATTTGCATTTCTCTAATGATAAATGATGTTGAGCATTCTTTCATGTGTCTGTAGGCCATCTGTATATCTTTAGAGAAATGTCTATTTGGTCTTCTGCCCATTTTTGGATTCGGTTGTTCGTTTTTTTGTTATTGAGCTGCATGAGCTGCTTGTAAATCTTGGAGATTAATCCTTTGTCAGTTGCTTCATTTGCAAATATTTTCTCCCATTCTGATGGTTGTCTTTTGGTCTTGTTTATGGTTTCCTTTGCTGTGCAAAAGCTTTTAAGTTTCATTAGGTCCCATTTGTTTATTTGTGTTCTTATTTCCATTTCTCTGGGAGCTGTGTCAAAAAGAATCTTGCTGTGATGTATGTCATAGAGTGTTCTGCCTATGTTTTCCTCTAAGAGTTTGATAGTGTCTGCCCTTACACTTAGGTCTTTAATCCATTTTGAGTTTATTTTTGTGCATGGCGTCAGGGAGTGTTCTAATTTAATACTTTCACATGTACCTGTCCAATTTTCCCAGCACCACTTATTGAAGAGGCTGTCTTTTCTCCACTGTATATGCTTGCCTCCTTTATCAAAGATAAGGTGACCATATGTGTGTGGGTTTATCTCTGGGCTTTCTATCCTGTTCCATTGATCTATATTTCTGTTTTTGTGCCAGTACCAAACTGTCTTGATTACTGAAGCTTTGTAATATAGTCTGAAGTCAAGGAGCCTGATTCCCCCAGCTCCATTTTTCGTTCTCAAGATTGCTTTGGCTATTTGGGGTCTTTTGTGTTTCCATACAAATTGTGAAATTTTTTGTTCTAGTTCTGTGAAAAATGCCAGTGGTAGTTTGATAGGGATTGCATTGAATCTGTAGATTGCTTTGGGTAGTAGAGTCATTTTCACAATGTTGATTCTCCCAATCCAAAAACATGGTATATCTCTCCATCTATTTGTATCATCTTTAATTTCTTTCATCAGTGTCTTATACTTTTCTGCATACAGGTCTTTTGTCTCCTTAGGTAGGTTTATTCCTAGACATTTTATCCTTTTTGTTGCAATGGTAAACGGGAGTGTTTTCTTAATTTCACTTTCAGATTTTTCATCATTAGTGTATAGAAATGCAAGAGATTTCTGTGCATTAATTTTGTATCCTGCTACTTTACCAAATTCATTGATTAGCTCTAGTAGTGTTCTGGTAGCATCTTTAGGATTCTCTATGTATAGTATCATGTCATCTGCAAATAGTGACAGCTTTACTTCTTCTTTTCCGATTTGGATTCCTTTTATTTCTTTGTCTTCTCTGATTGCTGTGGCTAACACTTCCAAAACTATGTTGAATAATAGTGGTGAGAGTGGGCAACCTTGTCTTGTTCCTGATCTTAGTGGAAATGGTTTCAGTTTTTCACCATTGAGGACAATGTTGGCTGTGGGTTTGTCATATATGGTCTTTATTATGTTGAGGAAATCTCCCTCTATGCCTACTTTCTGCAGGGCTTTTATCATAAATGGGTGTTGAATTTTGTCGAAAGCTTTCTCTGCATCTATTGAGATGATCATATGGTTTTTCTCCTTCAGTTTGTTAATATGGTGTATCACATTGATTGATTTGCGTATATTGAAGAATCCTTGCATTCCTGGGATAAACCCCACTTGATCATGGTGTATGATGCTTTTAATGTGCTGTTGGATTCTGTTTGCTAGTATTTTGTTGAGGATTTTTGCATCTGTGTTCATCAGTGATATTGGCCTGTAGTTTTCTTTCTTTGTGACATCTTTGTCTGGTTTTGGTATCAGGGTGATGGTGGCCTCGTAGAATGAGTTTGAGACTGTTCCTCCCTCTGCAATATTTTGGAAGAGTTTGAGAAGGATAGGTGTTAGCTCTTCTCTAAATGTTTGATAGAATTAACCTGTGAAGCCATGTGGTCCTGGGCTTTTGTTTGTTGGAAGGTTTTTAATCACAGTTTCAATTCAGTGCTTGTGATTGGTCTGTTCATATTTTCTATTTCTTCCTGGTTCAGTCTCGGAAGGTTGTGCATTTCTAAGAATCTGTCCATTTCTTCCAGGTTGTCCATTTTATTGGCATAGAGTTGCTTGTAGTAATCTCTCATGATCTTTTGTATTTCTGCAATGTCAGTGGTTACTTCTTCTTTTTCATTTCTAATTCTATTGATTTGAGTCTTCTCCCTTTTTCTCTTGATGAGTCTGGCTAATGGTTTATCAATTTTGTTTATCTTCTCAAAGAACCAGCTTTTAGTTTCATTGATTTTTGCTATTGTTTCCTTCATTTCTTTTTCATTTATTTCTTTTTTTTTTTTAATTTATTTATTTTTGGCTGTGTTGGGTCTTCGTTTCTGTGCGAGGGCTTTCTCCAGTTGCGGCAAGTGGGGGCCACTCTTCATCGTGGTGCGTGGGCCTCTTATTATCGTGGCCTCTCTTGTTGCAGAGCACAGGCTCCAGACGCGCAGGCTCAGTAGTTGTGGCTCACGGGCCCAGTTGCTCTGCGGCATGTGGGATCTTCCCAGACCAGGGCTCGAACCCATGTTCCCTGCATTGGCAGGCAGATTCTCAACCACTGCACCACCAGGGAAGCCCTTTTTCATTTATTTCTGACCTGATCTTTATAATTTCTTTCCTTCTGCTAGCTTTGGGGTTTTTTTTGTTCTTCTTTCTCTAATTGCTTTAGGTGCAAGGTTAGGTTGTTTATTTGAGATGTTTCCTGTTTCTTGAGGTAGGCTTGTATTGCTATAAACTTCCCTCTTAGCACTGCTTTTGCTGCGTCCCATACGTTTTGGGTCGTCGTATCTCCATTGTCATTTGTTTCTAGGTATTTTTTGATTTCCCCTTTGATTTCTTCAGTGATCACTTCGTTATTAAGTAGTGTATTGTGTAGCCTCCATGTGATTGTATTTTTTACAGATCTTTTCCTGTAATTGATATCTAGTCTCATAGCGTTGTGGTCGGAAAAGATACTTGATTCTATTTCAATTTTCTTAAATTTACCAAGGCTTGATTTGTGACCCAAGATACGATCTATCCTGGAGAATGTCCCATGACCACTTGAGAAAAATGTGTATTCTGTTGTTTTGGGGTGGAATGTCCTATAAATATCAATTAAGTCCATCTTGTTTAATGTATCATTTAAAGCTTGTGTTTCCTTATTTATTTTCATTTTGGATGATCTGTCCATTGGTGAAAGTGGGGTGTTAAAGTCCCCTACTATGATTGTGTTGCTGTTGATTTCCCCTTTTATGGCTGTTAGTATTTGCCTTATGTATTGAGGTGCTCCTATGTTGGGTGCATAAATATTTACAATTGTTATACCTTCCTCTTGGATCGATCCCTTGATCATTATATAGTGTCCTTCTTTGTCTCTTGTAATAGTCTTTATTTTAAAGTCTATTTTGTCTGATATGAGAATTGCTACTCCAGCTTTCTTTTGATTTCCATTTGCATGGAATATCTTTTTCCATCCCCTCACTTTCAGTCTGTATGTGTCTTTAGGTCTGAAGTGGGTCTCTTGTAGACAGCATATATATGGGTCTTGTTTTTGTATCCATTCAGCCAGCCTGTGTCTTTCGGTGGGAGCATTTAATCCATTTACATTCAAGGTAATTATCGATATGTATGTTCCTATTCCCATTTTCTTAAATGTTTTGGGTTTGTTATTGTAGGTGTTTTCCTTCTCTTGTGTTTCTTGCCTAGAGAAGTTCCTTTAGCATTTGTTGTAAAGCTGGTTTGGTGGTGCTGAACTCTCTCAGCTTTTGCTTGTCTGTAAAGGTTTTAATTTCTCCATCACATCTGAATGAGATCCTTGCTGGGTAGAGTAATCTTGGTTGTAGGTTTTTCTCCTTCATCACTTTAAGTATATCCTGCCACTCCCTTCTGGCTTGCAGAGTTTCTGCTGAAAGATCAGATGTTAACCTTATGGGGATTCCCTTGTGTGTTATTTGTTTTTTTTCCCTTGCTGCCTTTAATATGTTTTCCTTATATTTAATTTTTGACAGTTTGATTAATATGTGTCTTGGCGTGTTTCTCCTTGGGTTTATCCTGTATGGGACTCTCTGTGCTTCCAGGACTTGATTAACTATTTCCTTTCCCATATTAGGGAAGTTTTCAACTATAATCTCTTCAAATATTTTCTCAGTCCCTTTCTTTTTGTCTTCTTCTTCTGGGACCCCTATAATTCGAATGTTGGTGCATTTAATGTTGTCCCAGAGGTCTCTGAGACTGTCCTCAGTTCTTTTCATTCTTTTTTCTTTATCCTGCTCTGCAGTAGTTATTTCCACCATTTTATCTTCCAGGTCACTTATCCTTTCTTCTGCCTCAGTTATTCTGCTATTGATCCCTTCTAGAGTATTTTTAATTTCATTTATTGTGTTTTTCATCATTGCTTAGTTCCTCTTTAGTTCTTCTACGTCCTTGTTAAATGTTTCTTGCATTTTGTCTATTCTATTTCCAAGATTTTGGATCATCCTTACTATCATTATTCTGAATTCTTTTTCAGGTAGACTACCTATTTCCTCTTCATTTGTTAAGTCTAGTGTGTTTTGACCCTGCTCCTTCATCTGCTGTGTGTTTTTCTGTCATCTCATTTTGCTTATCTTACTGTGTTTGGGGTCTCCTTTTCACCGGCTGCAGGTTCGTAGTTCCCGTTGTTTTTGGTATCTGTCCCCAGTGGCTAAGGTTGGTTCAGTGCGTTGTGTAGGCTTCCTGGTGGAGGGAACTAGTGCCTGAGCTCTGGTGGATGAGGCTGGATCTTGTGTTTCTGGTGGGCACGTCCACGTCTGGTGGTGTGTTTTGGGGTGTCTGTGGCCTTATTATGATTTTAGGCAGCCTCTCTGCTAATGGATGGGGCTGTGTTCCTGTCTTGCTAGTTGTTTGGCATAGGGTGTTCAGCACTGTAGCTTGCTGGTCATTGAGTGATGCTGGGTCTTGATGTTGAGATGGAGATCTCTGAGAGATTTTTGCCGTTTGGTATTACGTGGAGCTGGGAGGTCTCTTGTGGACCAGTGTCCTGAAGTTGGCTCTCCCACCTCCGAGGTACGGCCCTGATGCCTGGCTGAAGCACCGAGAGCCTTTCGTCCACACGGCTCAGAGCAAAAGGGAGAAAAAATAGAAAGAAAGAAAGAAAGAAAGAAAGAGGCTATAATATAGTGAAGTAAAATAAAGCTATTATAAAGCAAAGCTATACAGACAAAATCTCCCCCAGAAGCATATACATATACACTCACAAAAAAAAAGGAAAAGGTAAAAATTAATATGTCCTGCTCCCAAAGTCCACCTCCTGAATTTGGGATGATTCGTTGTCTATTCAGGTATTCAACAGACGCAGGCACATCAAGTTGTTTGTGGAGTTTTAATTCGCTGCTTCTGAGGCTGCTGGGAGAGATTTCCCCTCCTCGTCTCTGTTCACACAGCTCCTGGGGATCAGCTTTGGATTTGGACCTGCCTCTGTATGTAGGTCGCCTGAGGGCGTCTGTTCCCCGCCCAGACAGGACGGGGTTAAAGGAGCAGCTGCTTCAGGGGCTCTGACTCACCCAGGCCGCGGGGAGGGAGGGGTACAGAGGAGGCGGGGCGAGCCTGCGGCGTCAGAGGCCGGTGTGACATTGCACCAGCCTGAGGTGCGCAGTGCGTTCTCCCGGGGAAGTTGTCCCTGGATCACGGGACGCTGGCAGTGGCGGGCTGCACGGGCTCCCGGGAGGGGCGGTGTGGAGAGTGACCTGTGCTCGCACACAGGCTTTTTGGAGGCGGCAGCAGCAGCCCCAGAGTCTCACGCCCGTCTCTGGGGTCCGCGCTAATAGCCGCGGCTCGCGCCCGTCTCTGGTGTTCGTTTAGGCAGCGCTCTGAATTCCCTCTCCTTGCGCGCCGCAAAACAAAGAGGCAAGAAAAAGTCTCTTGCGTCTTCGGCAGCTGCAGACTTTTTCCCGGACTCCCTCCTGGCTAGCTGTGGTGTACAAACCCCTTCAGGCTGTGTTCACGCCGCCAATCCCGTCCTCTCCCTGCGATCCGACCGAAGCCGGAGCCTCAGCTCCCAGCCCCGCCCGCCCCGGCGGCTGAGCAGACAAGCCTCTCGGGCTGGTGAGTGCTGGTCAGCGCCGAGCCTCTGTGCTGGAGTCTCTCCGCTTTGCCCTCCGCACCCCTGTGGCTGCGCTCTCCTCCGTGGCTCCGAAGCTTCCCCCCTCTGCCACCCGCAGTCTCTGCCCGCAAAGGGGCTTCCTAGTGCGTGGAAATCTTTCCTCCTTCACAGCTCCCTCCCACTGGTGCAGGTGCCGTCCCTATTCTTTTGTCTCTGTTATTTCTTTTTTCTTTTGCCCTACCCAAGTACATGGGGAGTTTCTTGCCTTTTGGGAGGTCTGACGTTTTCTGCCAGCGTTCAGTGGGTGTTCTGTAGGAGCAGTTCCACGTGTAGATTTATTTCTACTGTATCTGTGGGAAGGAAGGTGATCTCCGCGTCTTACTCTTCCGCCATCTTCTCTCCTCTCCCTTCTTTTATTTTTAAACATCTTTATTGAAGTATAATTGCTTTACAATGGTGTGTTAGTTTCTGCTTTATAACAAAGTGAATCAGTTATACATATACATATGTTCCCATATCTCTTCCCTCTTGCATCTCCCTCCCTCCCACCCTCCCTATCCCACCCCCTCTAGGTGGTCACAAAGCACCAAGCTGACCTCCCTGTGCTATGCGGTTGCTTCCCACTAGCTATCTATTTTACATTTGGTAGTGTATATATGTCCATGACACTCTCTCACCCTGTCACATCTCACACCTCCCTCTCCCCATATCCTCAAGTCCATTCTCTAGTAGGTCTGTGTCTTTATTCCTGTCTTGCCACTAGGTTCTTCATGACCTTTTTTTGTTTTTCCCTTAGATTCCATATATCTGTGTTAGCATACTGTATTTGTTTTTCTCTTTCTGACTTACTTCACTCTGTATGACAGACTCTAACTCCATCCACCTCACTACAAATACCTCCATTTCATTTCTTTTTATGGCTGAGTAATATTCCATTGTATATATGTGCCACATCTTCTTTATCCATTCATCCGATGATGGACACTTAGGAGCAACCTTCTTGTGGTTCACTCAGAGATTGCAGTTTGGCCTCCTAGGCTGCTTGATACATAGGTTTTGGTTAGGTTCCCTGGATTGATGCTGCACAGTATGTGGTTTGCTCGGATGGTTGATCTGGAGGCTTTTTAGGCTCTTTGGGCAGATTTCTGCAGAGGCTTTGGTTAGGCTCCCTTGGATAGTTGACATAACGTTATAGTTTGACTTCTGGATTTGTTGCTGCATAGGCTGTGGTTAGTTTTGGGGGACTAAATGCTGCTGAATTACTTTAGGCTTCTTAGGCAGATTGCTGGAGAATTTGTATTTTGGCCTCGAAGTTGGTATCTGCTTATCCTGGTTGATTTCTGGAGAGGTCATGATTGTAGTTGTTGCAAAGGTTGTACTTGGGCTTTACTATTGATGAGGGCTATTGTAGTTTCCAGAACACTTCAACCTTGGGACTGTTGTAAATTATTTTCCCTATCTGTAATGTTCTTCCCCAAGTGTCTATATAGATCTTCTCTTCCAGACTTCCCTGGTGGTGCAGTGGTTAAGAATACGCCAGCCAATGCAGGGGACACGGGTTCGAGCCTTGGTCTGGGAAGATCCCACATGCCGCAGAGCAACTAAGCCCGTGCACCACAACTACTGAGCCTGCACACTAGAGCTCGAAAGCCACAACTACTGAGCCTAAGTGCCACAACTACTGAAACCCGTGCTTCTAGAGCCTGTGCTCTGCAACAAGAGAAGCCACTGCAATGAGAAGCCCACGCACCGCAACGAAGAGTAGCCCCTGCTTGCTGCAAACTAGAGAAAGCCTGCGTGCAGCAATGAAGACCCAAAGCAGTGAAACATAAATAAATAAATAAATAAATAAATAAATAAATAAATAAATAAATAATTTAAAAAAATCATTTCTTCCATGTCTTTGCCCAAATGTGCTCTCTTCAATGAGTGAGAAGTTCTCCTGACTTCTCATATTTAGATTAATACCACTTTTCTATCATATTCCTTATCACTTGTCCTTGATTTTCCTTAATTTATTACTTCATTTTAACTTTATATTTTAAAGTTCATCTTTTTCATCTTTATTGTCTGTCTCGATCCTCAGAACGAAAGTTCCATGGGAAACAGATTTTTATCTATCTTGTTTACTGCTATTACACCATTCCCTAAAACAGAGTCTGACACTCTAGTAGATGCTTATAATCAGATCTGAAAAGGATAAAAGAACATAGCATAACTACGTTATGAGTATTCTCTTTTAAAAATTCCTGAAAAGGGGCTAGTTTATAAAATGTATTGGTAAAATCTCCAAAAAGGCACTAATAATATAAGCAATTCAATAGAAAATGGACAAAGAACATGATTTGTATTTACAAAAGAGGAAAACATTCATGGTCTTTAAATGTAGGGAGATGTCCAACTTCACTCTTCATAGGAAAAATGCAAAATAACACTACTTTAACATAATAATTTTCATTTATCAAATTGGCAAAAACTAAAAGCTTAACTATTGACAAGGCTGTCACAGACAGGAATGTACCCTGATGGCACTCCTATAGAGGACAAATTGGCAATATATAGCAAAATTACCTACCTTAGATTTTAAGTGAGAGTAAAGATTTAAAAAATAATAATCACTTCAAATTATTTCTAAAAATATTCACATTTACTGACACTAATTTTGCTTCTCTATCACTATGTCTTGCACCATCTCTTCCCTCCAGCAGAAATGGCTTCCCACAGAATTACATTTTTTGAGAGTTCCAAATTGTTCCCTCACATCACTCATAACTTTTCTGTTTCTTCCATGGTTAGTGTGTGCATACACACACAAAAACTTAAATATATGTTAACATTAATACATAAATAACAAATATGAACATACATAATTTTTAAATATAAAAGTACATATAATAGAAATACATATAAATTTATACTGAATACAAAAAGTGTATGCTGTATATTGTAATAATGTATACATAGGTTTTCCTGCTTAACATTTAATGAAGAAATAATTTATATTTTAATTATGTTTTATTTATTTGTTTGGCTTGTCACCTCATTTAGAATATGGCTACATGAAACAGGGACATTTTTAATTAAAGGCACTGTTTTGATATAATGCGTTGACAAACCTTTATGCCTGTTTCCCTCTTCACATCTCCTAAGCTCTCCCCTCTTCCAAAACACTTTGAATCCCCTGTCAGATACTTCAGGAGGAGTGTAATACCCAGAAGGGACCACGGCCTATGAAAATGGGTAGGTCTGAAGGGGAAGCCAGGTTGAGGTCCCTTTTTGGTGGCAGGCATTATGAGACAATTCAGCCACTGAGGTCCTCTTTGGCTTCATGTTTAGAACTTGGCTGAAGCCAAATCCGTGTTTTAGAGGGTGACAGCATTAGCTGCTGCTCAGGTGCTCTGTCTTATCACCAACAGAAAGTTCACCTTCTGCTCAGTTCAGGGAGTCAGCAGGAGTTCAGGGTCTCTAAAAACCTACACATCATTTGTAGAAGAGATCTAAACTTCAGGTATCCCCTGAGGTATGCCTTTGGGTCTATGGACAAGGTGCCATTTAGGGGATGTCTATTTTGGAGGGGACCTATAGGAGGTGGTGTATAGGGACTGAGGGGAGGGATTTGGAAGTCTCTTTGGGGGCATACCCTTTTGCAATAGGGCTCAGGAATATTTGCAGGGTGGTCTTTGGTGTCCATGTTTCGATAGCACATGGTATTTGCAATGTTCTCCAAAGGGAGGTGGATTTGGGTAAAATTTGAGATTTCTAATCAAGGCAGGATTTGAGGAAGATTGTTTAAGTAAGGGTCCTAGTAAAAGTGTTGGGAGCTTGCCAAGATGGCCTTTGTGACCCAGGTTCCATTATAGGGTCCTTCAAGCATTTGGGGACCTGGGTCAATAAGATTGGATGCATCGGCGCTCACTTTTTTTGCAAGGATAGTCTTCAACTCAGGCTAAGAAGGGATACTGGAGCCTAGTCAACTAGGATCTTGCTGAGAAACAAGGTAACATTAGGACTTCATTTGCTATAGCTTTATTCACCATTCATGAAGATATGGGGCCCTTCTTATCAGGAAAGGAGAAAGGACAGTTGTGTTGAAGGGACACAGATATTATCGTACCTAACTATATGAATTGGTTATTCATGAGGGAGAGTATAGTCCCAATTTAGAGAGCCTTTTTTTAAGACAGTTGTACATGTGTCATGAAGAGTATGGTCTTTGCTCATTCATGTCCATAAACCATGTATAGATTCCCCTAACAGGTTACAGAGTTTTGAGCCTTGCATCTAGTGAAGGAGTAGATACTTCTGTATATGAGGAGGGAAAAGCCTTCCAGTCCAGTATGTCAGTTACCTGCAAAGGTTCTAAATTAAAAATCCAGCATTGTTCTTTGCCAGCTGTGTGATCACAGGCAATTTTTTTGCAGCATCCATTGGTGGTATGAAGGTGAGGATAAGAAGAACAGCAAACACTTACATGAACTTTACAGTGTGGGGAGTGTAAGTCTTTATCAGGTGTCATAATACACCAAGCAATTTAATAGTACTCCAACTACTAATGTTAATTAGGTAGTACTTACTGTGTGTCACACTCTTTTTTAAGCACTTTATTTATATTTAGTCATTTAAGCTCTACCACTGGGGTAAGTTACAATTATTATCCTCATTTTATAGATGGCCCAGAGAGGTGAGGTGCCTGTCTTCAGGTCACACAGCTAGTAATCATGGAAAGAATTACTGTGAGGGTCCAACACTTCTCTTGGCTCACCTTTGAGGTGAAACACAAAAGAACCATTGTTTCTTCCTCAGGAAGGACAGCTAATGAGTTATGTCAGAAAATGATAGAGTAAGGCCCTCCAAAAAATTCTCCCCATTACAAAACTACAAAGTTGTCAGACTCAACTTTTTCAGAACTCTGGAAATTGAGAAATTTTTAGAGGAACTAGGGGAGTATTTATGTGTTTAAAAATGACTGAATCTTGGTAAGATCAGCAAGCTCTAGACTGAATCTTGGTAAGATCAGCAAGCTCTAGAGACTTTAAATTGTCCCAATCCCATCCTCCTTTTTCCAGCTTAATAATGGTACACTTTGAAATAGCATGCATTCCTTTTGCATCCCAGTAGCCACCAGAAGGAGTAGAACAAAGTGAGAATTCTTTCAGAACCTCACCTGCAAAGATTTGTCATTATCTGATGTGTCTGAGATGTTCCTTGGGAGGCTCCATTTGCAAGACTGTCTGTATTTGACATAATTTTGAGCTCACCCAGTGCAAATTAACTTTACCCTGGGGAGTTGCCAAAATAATTATAGGAGCAGAAAGAAAATTTGAAGAAGTAATGCCAAGAAACATCCCGAATTTGATGCAAAACATCAATATACAGATTCAACCAGCTAGACAAACTCAAAGCAGGATAAACTCAAAGAGATCCATACCAAGACATATTATAATCAAACTACTGAAAGCCAAAAACCAAGAGAGAATTGTGAAAGCACTGTGAAGCAACCCATCACATGTAAGAGATTCTCAATTAGACCAAAAACAAAGATTTCTCATCAGAAACCATGCAGGGCAGAAGACACTTGGATGACATTCATAGGGCTAAAAGAAAAAAACAAAAACAAAAACTGTCAACCAAGAATTTTATATCCAGCAAAACCATCTTTTGAAAATGAGGACAAAACAAAAAACGGAGAGGATTTATTGCTATCTGCCATACAAGATGAGATAATTCCTGGAGAGAGTCCAAACTAAAATGAAAGACCCTTTGATGTTAACTCAAATCCAGAGAAAGAAAGAACAACAGTAAAAGTAATTATATAGGTATATACAGAGGATAATTTAAACGAATTTTTTATTTGTATGATTGTAGTCTGAATAATAGTCCCAAAATATGCCCACATGTTAATCCCCAGGACATGTATGTTATTTTATGCAGAAAAGCTTTGCATATATGATTAAATTAGAGTCTTCAGATGGGAAATTGTCTTGGGTTATCTTGGGTGGATCTAATCAAAATGTTTCTTATAAGAGGAATGCAGGAGATGTCGGAGTCAGAGGAGAAGCCAGTGTGATGACAGAAGTAGATAATGAAGTGATGTATTTGAAGATAGTAGAAGGGGTTACTAGCCTAGGAATACTGGCAACCACTAAGCAAAAAAGGGCAAGGAAATATATTATCCCAGTAGAGCCTCAAGATGGACCCAGCCCTGCCAACATGTTGACTTTAGCCCAGTAAAACGGATTTGGGACTTCTAACATTTAGGATTGCAAGAGAACAATTTGTAATGTTTTAAACCACTGAATTTCTGGAAATGTGTTACAGCAACAATAGTAAACTAATGCAGTTACTTTTTTTCTCTTACCAGATTTAAAACACAACTCCATAGGAAAAAGAATTATTAATTGGTGCTGATGTATAAAGTGTATAAAGATGTAATTTATGATAAAAACAACACATGAAAAAGGGGGATAAACTACATAAAAGCAAAAATTCATATTTTGAAATTAAGTTGGTATTAATCTGAACTAGATTATTAGAAACTGTCAGTTTAATTTATAACAACCTAACTCCAGAGCAACCACTAACAAAATTACTCTAAAATGTATATAGTAAAAGCAATAACAAATGACCATAAAAATGGTACACTAGAAGATGTCCAATTAAAAAGCAGAATGACAGTATGGATTTTTTAAAACCATGACCAACTACATGTTGTCAAAGAGACAAATCTTAGAGTGAAACAAATAGATTTTAAGTAAAAAGTGGCAAAGAAAAGTTTCATGCAAACAATAACCAAAAAAGAGCTATAGTGACTATACTAATGGCAGACAAAACAGATTTTAAATAAAAAATTTTATGAGACAAATGACAGTATATATTACTATATTATTATATTAGATTAATAATATATTATTGATAAAGGGGTAAATCTGTTGAAATACGTAAGAATTATAAACATATGCTCACCTAACAAAACAGTTCCAGATACCTGAATCAAAAACTGACAAAATTTGAGAGAGAAATAAATAGGTTCAACAGTATATCCAAATGAATGACAGAACACAAGATCACCAAGGGAACAGAAGACCTAAACAACACTATAATATAAACCAAGTGGACTTAACAGACATGTACAGAAAATTCCTCCCAAGAACAGAAGAATACACTCTCCTTTCAAGTGAACTAGGAATGTTCTCCAGGATAGACTTTACGTTAGGCCATAAAACAAGTGTCAATAATTTAAATCACACCAAATATGCTCTCTGACCACACAGGAATGAATAATGGGAAATCAATAATGGGAGGAAATTGTGAAAACTTGTAAATATGTGGAAATTAAACAGCACATTCCTAAGTAATCAATGAGTCAAAGAGTGTCCAAGGGATATTGGAAAATACTCTGAAGTGAATGAAAATAAAACACAACATACCAAAACATGGGATATGGCAAAAGCAGAACCCAGGGGAATATATATATATATATATATATATATATATATATGTATGTATGTATGTATATACATATACACACACACACATATACGCAAGCCTACATAAAAAGGAAGAAAGAGTTCAGAAACTGGAAAAAAAGTCTAACCCCAAAGCAAAGCGAAAGAGGAAAATAATAAAGGTTAGTATGAAAATAAATAAAATAATATAAATAGAAAAAGAGTAAAGAAAATCAACAAATACCAAAAGTTGGTTCTTTGACAAGATTATTAAAATTGAAAAACCTTAGGCTGACTGAAAAAACAGAGAGAGAGAGAGAGAGAGAGAGAGAGAGAGACGACTCAATTACCGAAACCTGAATGAGTAAGATAAAATTGCTATGAAACCATACAGAAATAAACAGAATTGTTAGGAATTCGCTTGGACATTACTTTTGACTATATGAAATAGTCAAACTACTAGAAAAACAGAGTGACTAAAACTAAGTAAAAAACTAGAAAATCTGAATAGACCTGTAACAAAGAGGTTGGATTAGTAATCAAAGTTTCCACAAATAAAAGCATGGGACCAGATCTTTTTCAGATGTTTTTCTGAGCATGCCAGTGGCAAAATGTCAAAGACACAGGTGTACTGTATATTAGCAAACAGTTAATGTCATATCTTATCATTATTCAATAGAAATGCATTGGGTGCTTATTGTATATCAGGAGGTTTGTTAAATGGTGGTGCCTATGATGACTTGGTATTGTGTTTTTCTTATTTCATGGGCACTGGTAACATTAGCGTTATGCTTTCAGGGTCACTCTGGAAGGGTGTTTCAAGGCCTCATTATGAAATCATGTCCCCAAATGGAGGTTTCTCTGGTGCCTGGGTATATCTTCACCCATAATCAATTTCATATTAATAGGAAAACATGTATTAACATATAAATTTTACGTTAATATTTAAACTTAACATTTAGTGTTTAGTGCATAGACCGCATTGCTGTAAACTTTTTACACAATAATGATTATTCATTTTATCTTATTTCCATGTACATAATATTTCAAATTTCATAACATATCGACCATATCAGGTGGCTGCTGTTATCACAGTTGTATAGAAGAGGACAGTGAGGCATTGGCCCCTAGTCACTTATTAAGTTCAAGAGTGGTAATGGAAATCAGAGCGCTCAGGTGGCAGAGCAGACATATTAAATGCTTAAAATATGTGCTGTTAAAAAGAACCATAAGCAGTTCCGGGAAACTTTAGCACCCGTTTGGTTTCATATGCCTCTGTTGCAAGTCTCTTTCGGCACGGACTTCCACTTAGGCCGTTAACACCTAGAGTCTTGTATAATTCGAGACCAAAAGTCGACTTCTCTAGCTTGCTGTCTTCCCTCAGAGTGATTCAGAGATGTAACGATGCGTGTTTCAGCTTATACCCATTTTACTGAATGCAGCCACTAGATGGAGCTGTTTTCCTTCTGCCGGCAGCACACGTAATAAGTCACACACGGGCTGCTGACGTCACCAGTGATTCACTACCGGTGCGACGGCGAGTAGGACCAAACTTTTTGTTTGGGCTTCCGGCTCAGCGGCCGCCACTTTATCTCGTAGGTTGAGGTAAAGGAGGCGTGGTCAGTGGAAGAGGGTAAGGCTGCGGCGTCTGCAGCTCTCCTCCAGCCAGTCGGCGGGGGAGGAGGAGTAAAAAGAGGGCGGCGGCCGGGCTTGGCTTCGGCTCCACTTGGAGTTGGCTGCGGAGCGACCCTGGGAACGGGCATTTGTAACAAACGGCCTTTCTCGACACCTCTCCCCGGGCAGGGTTGTCGGGAGGGTCTTGGAGGGGGCTAACTGGGCGGAAGAGGCGGCATGGGGGCGGATGCTGGGGCGGGGCCGATATTACTCTTTCTTCCCTGTGTTCTGGAATCTGACCTCAGGGCTCCAGAAGCCCAGTTCCTACCTTTAGAGTCTAGGGTCCAACATATCTAGCCAAGAACCTTATTCCCTCACAGATCTAGCATGTTATAGCACCAGATTCAATATTCCCAGTCAATGTATTACATTGAAGACCTTAAACCAAAATTACTATCCTCACAGCTTCCAAGAGGAACCGGAGCCCTGTCAAGGTCTGTTTCCGTCTCATTTCCCTAAAAGAGACCTTTCTCTAACATCTTTACTCACACTTCACTCCCTTTTTTCCTCCTCCTAATCACCTTTCAGAGCTAAAAAAGTACAACACTATGGAATACCACAGACCCTGACTCCTTCTCAGAGACCCCTTCCTCACATCTCACCCTGGTAGTCTCGTCTGTCAGAGATCACTCTGTACGCAGCATTTCTACTTAAAAAATTTTTTTAGCATTTCCCTTTAAAGACCTTTATTACCTGCCGTTAAAGACCTTCCTGTCTATGGCATCTTCAAGAAATGTCCCTACACCCAGAATTTCTACTTAGTTGTCGACCTTCCCAAACTCCATTTTAGCATTTTCCATCAAAAACACCTCCGAATCCAACTTTGTCCTTCACTAAAATGCTTTACTACTAACCCAATATCTGCTGTTAGAAAATACACCCCTTTTTCATCGTCTCAGAATTCTTTCCAGATAATCCCAAGTAACTGCCCTCAGAAGCTCCCAAGGGACCAGATACCAGGTAGGAATTCTTCAGATACATAATCTGCCAGACGTCGCTTCCCAGGGCCCCATCACTGCACCAGGTTTTGATAGACCCTTTCAGATTTTGGTTCTAACCACCCCTATCAGAGACTCACCTTCACAGTCTTGCCCAGGGCTCTACCTGTGCATTCAAAAGCAAACAGGTTTTCCTACCTTCTTTTAAGATCCTGTTACTCCACATCTTGCCTTATAGTCTCCCCTAGGGCCTTTCAAGTTGCCAATATCTTCATTCAGAAGCCCTCAACTTCTGCTTTCAGCCTCATAGGCCCCTATATCATTATTATACAACCCCTCCCCCAGCACGCTTCCGTCAGACCAGATCCCCTTCTCAGCATGTGTTCAGCCTGCATGGTGCTCTGCATCATTAGTCACAGAAACCCAGCCAGACTTCACAATCTAGCCAGTGTCTGCTCACTCAGTCTTTTAGCCTGTTATCTTCCTGAAACTTTTTATCCTCCATTCCTAGGGAATATCAGCTGTCTGAGCTCAGCCTCCTCTTTCCTCCCTCTCAGAGTAGCTCTAGTACCTAGCATGTCTTCATGTTTCTGTTCTTGAAATGAGGATGCTAGTACTTAAGTCCTTCTCTCCACCAGAGTTACCACTAACAAAACAGAAAAGCCTCCCCGTATCTGGCTCACCTCTGACCCTTTTTCTAAAGATGTCCACTTTGCCACGATCGAAGAAATGTTGTATGTCTGGACCTGATCCAAAACCAAGTTCTAATTGCCCTTCTGCATGTTCTGTAATGTTCAAAGTGCCATCAGAACCAACCAACGTGAGTGTCTTTTCCCTAAATCTTGGAGGTGGGATGGTATTGTGGTTGGTGGGAAAGTACCTCTTATTTATGCGTTTTTTTGCTGTCTTGCTGAAACTTTTTTCCCCTCCATTCCTAGGGAATGCCCAAAACAGGCAGTGCAACAGACGTAGATGAGGGTCTTTACTCCCGGCAGCTGTGAGTTTGGCTGAGCCTGGGAATGTGAAGCAGGAGAGGGGCACAGAGAGGATAGAGTTGGGTGGGCCAAGCCCTGACCCAGAGTCTCCTTCAAATCTGGCAGGTATGTCCTGGGCCATGAGGCTATGAAGCATCTCCAGACATCCAGTGTGCTGGTGTCAGGCCTTCGGGGCCTAGGGGTGGAGATTGCGAAGAATATCATCCTTGGTGGGGTCAAAGCTGCCACCCTCCATGACCAGGGCACTGCCCAGTGGGCTGACCTCTCATCCCAGGTACCTCTTCCTGGATCCCTTCCCCTTGCCCAAGCACCAAACCCCCTGGTGTCTGCATTCACTTCACTTCTTTCCTTCTTGTACCTTCTTGTAGTTCTACCTAAGGGAGGAGGACATCGGTAAGAACCGGGCTGAGGCATCACAGCCCCGCCTTGCTGAACTCAACAGTTATGTGCCTGTCACCACCTACACTGGGGCCCTTGTTGATGACTTCCTTAGTGGTTTCCAGGTACTTTGCCGCATCACCCTGCCTCCTGACTTACACTCTCAGATCCTTTTCCTGGTTGGTTTGTTCAGTATTTATTTAATGGACCAGCCCTGTGGGTGCTTGCGCTGGGGTTTCCCAGAGAACTTGGGCACTGGAACTCCTGATGCAACAGTAGGAACTTATCCTGGTGAATAAGGAAGGGAATTCAAAGATGCCCTACCAATCATCGCCGAGCAGGCTTTGCTTTGTTCTGTTTTGTTTTATTTGAGAATTGAAGCAAATGAGTGTAGGATTTGGGGATAAACCCAAACTTTAACTGGGAACAGACTGTGCCTCATTGTTTGACTCCCAGGACATGCAGGGCTGTAGGCAGGCAGGAATGGGTGTTTTTCAAGTAAGTGAATTAGTTGTCTTCAAATTCTGTCCTCCTAATACTGTTTTACTTTTCTTGTCATAGTCTGGGGTTTCATATTTCTCTTCATTGAGTTTTACCCTCACTGAGTATGACACACATACTTTGTAAATATTTGTAGAAAAGGTCTGAACCAGTAAGCTTTAGTCCTGACATTCTGCCAACCCCTGGCCTGCCTTTCTCCTTTATTTTCTTATTTCCCTTCACCCCAGTGCCAGTCCCTTTGCATGAGCTTCCTTCTTGTTACAGGTGGTGGTCCTTACCAACTCTCCTTTGGAGGACCAGCTGCGGGTGGGTGAGTTTTGTCACAGCCATGGAATCAAGCTGGTGGTGGCAGACACTCGGGGTCTGTTTGGGTGAGTGCCTGCTTCTTCCTTTATCCCCAGCTCCTTCCAAGGCCAGGCTAAGACCCCCTGGCTCCCAGTGCTGTAATGCTACTCTCAGCCCACCAGGTTTTCCATTCTCCATGTTCACCTCTCCCCAGTTGGCATGAGCACTGATTGCCAGCAGTGATGGCTAAGCTTTCTTAGGAAGTATTCACTATGTCTAAGGGTCTCAGGCACCAGTCCTGTTGTCTCCTTTTACGGGCAGTTGTTCTGTGACTTTGGAGAGGAGATGATCCTGACGGACTCGAATGGGGAACAGCCTCTCAGTGCTATGATTTCTATGGTTACCAAGGTAAGGAGATTGGCCCCAGGGGTTCTGACAGGCATGTGGGTAGCCATAGTCCTCCTTTATGCTCCTGGTACCCTGATCCTACCTCTGAGACTTTCTTTACTTCTCTTCCAACCAGGACAACCCTGGTGTTATAACCTGCCTGGATGAGGCCCGACACGGGTTTGAGAGTGGTGACTTCGTCTCCTTCACAGAAGTTCAGGCCATGAATGAACTCAATGGCATCAGTCCCCTAGAGATCAAAGTCCTGGGTATGCCAAGACTGGGGGGCAAGAAATGGTTGCCCAGATCAAACAGAGAATTGTCCCTGTGGTGTGGGCTGACCCACAGCCAAAGAGGTGACACATTTCTGTAGTCTTGACTTGTACCAAAGTCCAAGAGGAGATGCCTCTCTGAAATCTGACTTGGGACTTAGAAGAGATGTGTCCAGGTAGCCTTAATAAAGACATGTGAACTGAGCTACAGGCAGAAAAGGTTTATACCACTAGTATTTGATTCCATTATTATTTTTTGGCCCATTGACTATATCTCTTTTTTTTTTTTAAACTGTTTTAGAGTGTATAGTATAACAATCTCTAAATAATACTTCATCACCGCACATATTAAAGAAAAACTTACAACAAAATGTTTCCACTTTCTGGTTCACCATTTGCTGTCGTCGTATATTTTATGTCATAAACTTCTCAATACATTATTTTTGACTTCACTGTTATACTGTTGAAAAGATTTAAGAAAGTTTATTTTTACCCACATATCACCATTTCCAGTATACTTTTCTGTGGCTCTAGATTTGCATCTGATGCCATTTTTCTTCTGCCAAAGAAAGCCTTTAACATATGTTGTGGAATGGGGTCTGCTGGTGGTGATTCTTTTAGCGTTTTAATGCTTGAAATTTCATTTTGCCTGTGTTTTTGAAAGATGTTTTTACAGGGTGTAGCATTTTAGATTTCATTGCTTTAAAGACATGGCTCTATTGTCTTTCCTGCCTTATATTCCACAGGAAGTCTGCTATTCTTATCCTTGTTTTTCTGTATTTAATGTGCTTATTTTCTCTATCACTGATCTTAATCAATGGAATTATGATATATACATTAGTATAGTTTTCTCCGTGTCTCTTTTGCAGTTTATTAAATTTATATTAACTATGGGTTTATAGTTTTATCAAATTGGGAAAATTTCTGGCCATAGTTTTTTTCAAAATATTACTTTCACAGCTCACTGCCACCCCATTATCTCTTTCCAGAACTCCAATTACATGTATATTAGGCCACTTGACTTTTTTGTCTTTTTCCCCGCCTCTTTGTTGTATTTCGGATAGTTTCTTCTGCTTTGTTAAATCTCCTAATTTTTTCTTGTGTGTTAATTTGTTAATCACATCTGTTATGTAAAATCACTGGTCAAGAACATTAAAACAACTATTATACATATATTTCACATGTCAAAGAAATTCCCAACAAAGGTGTGGGCTGAAAGAGTTTTTGAAGAAATAATGGCCAAAAATTTACAAATTTGATGAAAACTAAAGCCACAGATCCATGTTCTGGTAAGTTTTGATGGATGGAAGGTAATTGTGAATGTTAGCTTTTTGGAGTTGCATTTTGTGTTCCTTTAATATTTTTGAGTTTGTTTTAGAGAAATTATGTAGTTGCCATTGGATCGTTTCAGGGCTTACTTCTTTTTCTCTAGAGTGGTATTTAGACATAGGGTACCTGTGCTGTCTGAAGAAATCAGCATTGTGTTTTTGTTGGTTTTTTATGATGCACTATACCTTACTTTTATTTCTTAATTGAAGAACAGTTGATTTAATGTTTAATGTTGTGCTACTTTTTGCTTTACAGCAAAGTGACTCAGTTATCTATATATACATTCTTTTTCATATTCTTTTCCATGATGGTTTATCTCAGGATACTGAATAGAGTTCTGTGTGCTCTACAGTAGGACCTTGTTGTTTATCCATTCTATATATAATAGCTTACATGTGTTAACTCAAAACTCCCACTGTATGGGGGAGGGGGTTGGGGGAGGAAGGGAGTGGGAGGTTTTCCCATTTTTGTTTTGATAGTGCTGTTGATCTTGGGAGGGAATGAATTGACAGATAACCGTTCATTCTTTTCATCCCCCAGGTCCCTACACCTTTAGTATCTGTGATACCTCCAATTTCTGTGACTATATCTGTGGAGGCGTTGTCAGTCAGGTCAAAGTAACTAAGAAGATGAGCTTTGTGAGTATGAGCAGGAGGGTGTGCTGTAGGGTTCCAGGCATCTCTACGTGTTTTACTTTTTTTGGTTCTGATATCTTGCTCTCCACAGAAATCCTTGCCCACTTCACTGGCAGTGCCAGACTTTGTGATAACAGATTTTACCAAGTATTCTCGCCCTCCGCAGCTGCACATTGGCTTCCAGGCCCTGCACCAGTTCTGTGCTCAGCATGGCCAGCCCCCTCGGCCCCACAATGAGGTAGATGGGTGGGCAAGCCAGCCAGGTCCTTGAACCAAAGCTCCACTATGCGTCTTCATCTATTTAGTTTTTCTACCTCTCCCTCTCCCCACAGTGGTGTGATTGTTCTTTTTCTCCTTCCAGGAGGGTGCAACAGAACTGGTGACCCTAGCACAGGCTGTGAATGCTCAAGCTCTGCCAGCAGTGCAGCAAAACAGTCTGGATGAAGACCTCATCCGGAAGCTGGCTTATGTGGCTGCTGGGGATCTGGCACCCATAAATTCCTTCATTAGGGGTGTGGCTGCCCAGGAGGTTAAGAAGGTCAGTGCGAGTGGAGGACAGTGCTGGGAGTGGGCCAGGTTCCTTCCTGGCTCTGCTACTTGCTGTCCAGCTCTGATTAACCAGTGATCATTTCCTCTTTCTTACCCCCTCCTCAGGCCTGCTCTGGAAAGTTTATGCCTGTTATGCAGTGGCTGTACTTTGATGCCGTTTAGTGTCTCCCTGAGGACAAAGAGGCCTTTACAGAGGACCGGTGCCTTCCAGTATGTGATTGGGGCCCATGGAGAAGACATTATTATGGTTCTTTTAAAGGTGCCTTTTCTCTAACCCTCTCTTCCCTTCACATGACTCAGTGCCAGAACCCTTATGATGGGCAGGTGGCTGTATTTGGCTCTGGCCTGCTAGAGAAGTTGGCCAAGCAGAGATACTTCTTGGTGAGAGATCCTTTTGGTCAAAAGCTACCTTTATGTCCCCTAGCCTCTGGCCACCTCTTCTGGAGTCTCCTCTTGGCTTACAAGGGAGGGTGTTTGGTTGTACCCTCATCTCATCCCTTTTCCATTTTCTTCATACCAGGTCCTTTATTCCCTGGTCTTGTGCCTCTTTCCTTAGATGACCATGGATTTTTTTGGCCCTGGGACTTAAATATGCAGTAGTAGATCGTCTTACCCTCTCTTGCCATCTCCAGGGGGAGTGAGGACTGATGAGTGGCTTTGTTACCCCAGTGACTCTAACCATCTTCTGTCTCTCTTCTTGGCCACCTCCCAGGTGGGTGCAGGGCCATTGGCTGTGAGCTGCTCAAGAACTTTGCCATGATAGGGCTAGGCTGCAGGGAGGGCGGGGCAATCACCATTACAGACATGGACACCATAGAAAAATCCAATCTGAATCGACAGTTTCTGTTCCAGCCTTGGGATGTCAAGGTGAGTGGAATGGACATGGTAAGTGGTTGAGCTTTGTTTCTCACTTTTTTCCTGTCTTTTTCTTGTTATCTGTTGTACTGCCTTAGGACTTTTTTTTTCTCTCTTTCCTTCAGTTCTTCCCTTATTTCTTTTTCTCTACCATTCAGTCTTTCTTCCAGCAGATATTTATTGAGAACTTACTACATCTTTCATTTGTGAGTTTACACGTGTCCCCACCCATTTTTTTTCCTTTGGTTTTTGGTTACGGCTAATGTGGAACTATAGAAGCTAGGTTATAGAGGGATCTATCTGGGAAGTCTTCTGTAAAGCTCAGTGTTATTTTTGCCTGCTCAGTGTTTATCTTTCCTTTCATTTTATCATGCAAATACTTTTTATCCTCATTTTATCAGGTGAAAGGGTAATTTTCCACTCTACTTTAGGAGGCTGTCCCTAACCCAAAGACACAGTATTTTCCAAATGACCAGACCAGTTCATGATGGTACAGAATTGTGCATTAACTAAAGAACCATTCAAAATACAGAGAAAGCCAGGGGGTATTGATGTGGATTCAGTATTTCACCTTGCAACTAAACTTTAAAGTACTATCACTTGTCAAGTTTTGATGTATTTTTTAAAAAATATCAACATTCATCTGAAAATGTGATTGAAACATTTTTCTGTAAGGCTGGGTATCCCTTACATCTTTCAAGCAAAACATGTAATAGATTAAATGCAGTAGATAATGAAAATTCAGCTATCTTCTAAGATATTATATAACTTAAAACAATTTTGCAAAACTGTAAATACAGTTTGACTCCTGTCATTAAAGTTTTGTATTGGAGTTTTTTTTCATAATGTTTGTATGATATAATGGAATTATTCCCATTTTTAAATGGAGTAATAATATTTTAAAATTTTCTGAGTTTAAATGTCTAATGTAGGAAATCTTGATAGCTGTGCATCACATAAAAAAAAACACCTCTTTTTAAGATCGGTATTTTGGACAACTGCTACAGCAAATAATAAATACAAGAGCACAGTATGTGGTTAGAACATTAGAAAGTGAAAAATACTGTGTAGGGGCGAGAATGAAAAACAAGATAAAGAATTGGAAGTGCCCTGAGAGGGTGGTTTGCAGTGTGGTAAAGGAAATCCTCATTGGAAAGGTGGTATTTCCACAGAGAATTAAAGATGATATACGAGAAGAGGAAGAAATCTCAGGGAAGAGTATGTCAGGTGAAGGTAACAGTGTGAGCAAAACCCTGAGGTTGGAATATGCCTGCTGTGTTTAAGGAATAGAGACAGAGACAGACCATGGTAAGAGAGAAGGTTGTAAAAGTAATAGGGACCAGCTCATTTTACCCTTAGTGAAAGTGGGAACCAGTAGAGGGTTTTGAGAAGGAGAGGAATGTGATCTGACTTGGACTTTCAGAGGATCCTTTTTGTTTTTGTAAGTTCAGAGGACCTTGGTTTTCTTTGGGTGAATGCACTCCAACTCTGAGTGCTAGTAACTAAAAAAAACAATGGATATTCAGTAGACAAAAGAGCAGATATTCAACCCATTGTCTCCTATTGTATCACTGTTTTCCTTTTTTATTCACCCCATTCCCCATTTGTCCCAGCCCAAGCTGTGTGGCATTTGTCATAGACCACAGAGCCTCCTGACCTCAGAGCCTAGGTCTTGTGCATCATTACATAAATCAATTTTCAGAACAGCTCTGTAAAGTTTTGTTGGGTGATTATATGAATGGCCGTTCTGTTTCTCCATCCCTACCCAGAAATTGAAGTCTGATACAGCTGCTGCAGCTGTGAGCCAGATAAATCCACACATCATGGGTGATGAGCCATCAGAACTGTGTGGGCCCTGACACAGAGCATGTGTATGATGATAACTTCTTCCAAAACCTGGATGGTGTGGCCAATGCCCTGGACAATGTGGATGCCCGTGAGTTTTGCGGGTGGGTGAGGATGAGGGGAGAGTAATGTGTGTGTTTTAGGGAGTGTGTGTCACCGTGTCCTATCCTGATGTTATTTTCCCCACCCTCACCTGCTGCAGCTTTCTCACAGACACGTATATGGACCGCTGCTGTGTGTACTACCGTAAGCCACTTCTGGAGTCAGGCACACTGGGTACCAAGGGTAATGTGCAAGTGGTTATCCCCTTCCTGACAGAGTCATACAGCTCCAGCCAGGACCCTCTTGAGAAGTCCATCCCCATCTGCACACTGAAGAACTTCCCGAATGCCATCGAGCACACTTTGCAGGTGATCAGCCTTGCAGGGAGAAAGAGGTGGAACAGATAGGTACCTGGGCAGTGTCTCAGATACCAAACTCCTGTTATTCAGATGATGAAGCCTCAGTGTATGTAACATCTGCCCTCTCTTTAACTGTCCTTCACTCACTTTAAACCTAGCAGCCTAAGCTTTTCAAAATGATGTTTTTTTAACTTGAAATTTTTATTTTGGAAACATAGAGGGAAGTATTATTTATACCATGTAAAATACTTTATGTAAGAAGTGTATATCTAAAAAGTGAGGATATGTTTCTTTGTATAGAGGATACTATTTTCTTGTTGAACAAAATTAACTTAATATCATCTCTGCTAGTTATTTAAATATCTCTAATATTAAGTCCACATTTAGGACTAATTTTCTAATTGTTTCCCAAAATATGTTTGATAGCTTGTCAGCATAGTTGTGTTTATATAGTACACATACATACAAAACAGCATACCTATCATTGTAGATTGACAAAGTAAAAGCACCCCATTAACTGGCCCTCAGAACTTAGCCCTAGTTACAGTCCCCTTTCAAACCACAAATAACCATCATTTTATCAAAATGATTCTTAATGCAGTCTTTGAGGCTATGTTTAGGAAGTATGGGAATAGGAAGAAAATGAGCAGTCACAGTTCAGTCTGTCACTTTTCCTTCCAGAATGGATGAGTTTATAGTTGTGGACTCAGTTCAGTATGTGTCTTTCTCCCTGTCCATACATCCTATGTTGGTGTGTGTGGGTGTGTGTGTAGGTGTGTGTGTGTGTGTGTGTGTGTGTGTGTGTAGATACAGAGAGACGGAGAGAGAAAGAGATGTGTTTGTGTGTGTGTGTTCATTTCTATATATATAAAACCTCTACTAGGTTATGGTTCTATTACTGTGTTTCTCTGTACCCGGCATGCAGAAAGGCCAATAAAAAGGCTTTTAAAACAAATATACTATGTGCCCTTGGACTTAACCTCTTCATGCTTCAGATTCCTTATCTGTAAAATTGGAATGACAGTAGTAACTCTCACAGGACTTCTGTAAAGCATTTACACTTAATATGTCCTTGTGACTTTCAAACTAAGCTTTAAATATACACATGTGTACTTATTTCATATTAACTCCATGAGGTGTGGTTTTACTGTTACAGTGTATGTTTTTGAAATGAGGATACATGAGTAAAGATATACCTGATGGTCACAAAACTGTGGCAGAGCTGGCATTTGAACCTGGATTTCCAGCATCAAGATCCTCCAGATCACTTCACCAGTGACTATTTATTGACCTCCTAATTCTCATGGGGCAAACCTCTATCTTACTTTCTGCCCAATCCCCAGAACCTGTGTGGAGATCATTCATGTTTTATTCTTGGTGTGAACTTTTTCTTTTATTGAGGCATGACATACCTAGGGTAAGATGTGCATCTTAATAAATTCTGCATGGATGTACACTTGTGTATTTTTTTAAAAAATATTTTTAAATTTTATTTGTTTATTTTTCGCTGTGTCAGGTCTTAGTTGCGACATGCTGGATCTTCCTTGTGGGTTCTTTTGTTGTAGCACACGGGCGTAGTTGCCCCACAGCATGTGGGATCTTAGTTCCCCAGCCAGGGATCGAACCCATGTCCCCTCATTGGAAGGCAGATTCTTTACCACTGGACCACCAGGGAAGTCCCTACGCTTGTGTATTAACCTCTGCCCAGATTAAGATCATTGGTTTTTATAGCTACTTTTTTTTTTTTATTTTTATTTTTTTTTATTTTTGGTTGTGCTGGGTCTTCGGTTCGTGCGAGGGCTTTCTCTAGTTGCGGCAAGTGGGGGCCACTCTTCATCGCGGTGCGGGGACCGCTCTTCATCGCGGTGCGCGGGCCTTTCACTATCGCGGCCCCTCCCGTTGCGGGGCACAGGCTCCAGACGCGCAGGCTCAGTAGTTGTGGCTCACGGGCCCAGCCGCTCCGTGGCATGTGGGATCTTCCCAGACCAGGGCTCGAACCCGTGTCCCCTGCATTAGCAGGCAGATTCTCAACCACTGCGCCACCAGGGAAGCCCAGATCATTGGTTTTTAAATTGCAGTGGTGGGGGCTTGACAAGTTTGAGGAGTCACATTGGGAGGGCTTCTTTCCTCTGTTCTCCCATAGCAGCCATGCTCTTCCTATTTGCTGTATTTCCTGATGGTCTTCCTAATGCCTACAGAAACATATTTGTTTCCCATAACCCACGTAGTGTTTATTTGCTCTGTCTGCATTGGGCTCGGGATGAGTTCGAAGGTCTCTTCAAGCAACCAGCAGAAAACGTCAACCAGTACCTAATGTGAGTAATTCTGTCCAAATCCTCACTCACCCTGTCTCCTGCCTGTCAGTCAAAGCATTCTGTAACCAGTGTAACACTTAGGACCTGGCCTACTTTTCGAATAAACTGATGATTCCTTGGGCCTTATAACTTTGGGAGTCAGGACTGACTTTTCATGGAGTTAAGCTCACTCTGGGATCACTGTGTAATTTGGAGTTTGTGTCCCCTCTAATTCTTGATAGAGATTCAACATTTGTGGAGAGAACACTGCACCTGGCAGGCACCAAACCCCTGTAGGTGCTGGAGGCTGTGCAGCACAGCCTGGTGCTTCAGCGGCCATATACATGGGCTGACTGTGTGACCTGGGCTTACTACCACTGGCACACCCAGTACTCCAACAACATCAGATGGTTGCTGCACAACTTTCCCCCGAACCTGGTATTACACTCTTGTGGGGTCCATTTGTCAGAATAGGCTTACTGGAAACGGTTTGCTACACGCTTTTGACATGATTCATTGCAATTAATCCAGTTGTGGCAAGCCCACCAAGTCCCAGAGATCTCATAAAATGAACAAGCGAGTGATTTTTGAAGTCTAAGACCTATTCCTCCTGACCCCTTTCCTCTACCTGCCCATCCCTGTTCTGTCAAGCAAGATACTTGGTACCTATTTCCCTTAGATATGAGATGAGTCATTCCAGATTCCCAGTCAGAGCTATAGAGATTGTAGAAGAGAAATTTTGGTGTTAAGAGCACAGGACCGAGGTGGGTTCAAGTCTCAACTGCATTTGATATTGGGACTAATCATGTATTCCCTATCTGTACCTCAGTATCCTCATGTAGGAAGTAGGAATAATGGTGACCTAATTCCATGAGAGTTTTATGAGGGCTAATTGATATTTATTAAGTTAATAAATTAATTATGTTAGTACATGCCTGGCAATCCATACACGTTTCATAAATAGCTCTGCGTCTGGCACAAAGTGAGTGCCCAGCGATACTAAGTTGGGACTTACGGGCTTGAAAATGAGGAGTCACAATTATCAGAAAGACATCTCCTCTCAGGTCCCACTGCCCCCAATCTTTCTGTTTTCGTAGCTTACAAGCTCAGGAGCCCCTTTCTGGTCTGGGCCTAAACGCTGTCCACACCCGCTCATCTTTGATGTCAGCAGTGTAAGTCTCCTCCCTCGGGTCCCCGACAGTCGAGTAAAATGTGGGTACATGGATGGGAAAGAGGCTGCGGCTCCTTAGGTGAGTACTGATATGCTTACCCCTCCATACCTTGCCTTCTCTTAGCCCCTGCATCTGGACTACGTGATAGCTGCTGCCAGCCTGTTTGCCCAGACCTATGGGCTGAGGGGCTCTCAGGACCGAGCTGCTGTGACCATACTCATTCGGTCTGTGCAGGTCCCTGAGTTCACCCCGAAGTCTGGTGTCAAGATGCATGTTTCTGACCAGGAGCTGCAGACCACTTCCTGTGTTGGTGAGGGTGTTTAACTAGTTGGCCTACAGCTAGCATCCTTCTTATCACCTATCTATGCAAGCCTCCTCTGTACTTGTGTTTTGCCACTGGCTCTGCTCTGAGATCTCAGGCCTGAGATTTATCCACACTGTCCTTTGGTCCTTGCTTCTTCCAATTTAAAATAAGGTTGGTTGGTTGAGGCAAATTCTCTGATGCGCTACTACTTTGTTCTTCCCACTCTTTCTCTCTCAGGTGCACCAGTTGTCCGTCTCTTTTCTGTGTGTGTGTTTGCTTTGTTTTGTTCTTTCCTCTGTTTCTTTTTGTGTTTGTATGCAGGAACAAATGGATATGATCTTTACCAGTAGTCTCTCTGCCTTGATTTCTTCCCTGGTTCATTTCATTATAGATCTCCTCATCCACCTCCCCACCTTCCTTCGGTATGCATCTTTACCCTGTTTTTAACCTCCATATATCTTTCCTCATCTCCCTCTCAAGATAGCCCTCCTCATCTCTCCATCTATAACTACCCCCCAACTCAAATTTCCCTCCCTCTCCCCTATCCTGTCACATGCTCTGTAAGTCTTCCAGTACGTTTTATCTTCTTTGTGTATATCCTTCAATTTCTTCATCTGTATATCTCTCCCCTCCTCATACATTTCCCGCATTTCCCTTTCCAAATAACTACTCTCTCATGTTCCTCTTTGTATATTTTCTTTATATATCTCCCTACCTGTCTCCCTTTCAGGTATTTTGTACTTTCTCATTCTCTGTACATTCTCTTAATCTTCACCTTTATTCCCCTTGGTCTCCCTCTTCAAATTTTCTCAGGTTTATCCCATTTCATATTACTCTCTTCTTTCCTGTCTGTGCATTTTCCCCCAATGCCCCTTTCTGTATCTTTTATCCTTCTGTCTCCTGTTTTCCCTTATATCTTCCTTCATGTCTCCCCTTCTCTCTCTATGTCTTTCTTTTTCAGTATGTTCCCATTGACATCCTTTTTTTTAAAAATTGTGGTATGAAACACAAAAGATTTACCATCTTAACCATCTTTAAATATAGTAGACTTCCATTTTGGAAGGCTTAATACTTCATTGAATGGATTTTAAGGCTGAATATTTTAAGGCTTAATATTTCATTGGATGGATAGATAACGTTTTTCTATCCACTCATTCATCAGTGAACAACTTCGGTTGCTTTCACCGCCTATCTGTTATGATTAGTGCTGCTGTCTACATCCTTTCTTAGTGGCTTTATCTCTTTCCCTCAGTGGCTCTAGATATATCTCCATGTCCCACACACCTGTCTGCCTTTTTCTTTTCTGAGGTGTTTTCTGCCCTATCTTTCCCCCTTCCTTTTACTCTTTCCCATGATGTGTCTCCTTTTCAAATCCTTTATCTGCCTGAAATCTCTGCCCCACCCTGGACTCCTGCTTTCACCTCAGACCCTGACCTGGGATCTAACATGTATCTAAGGACTAACATGTACTACCTCCCTTTCTGCAGATGATAACCACCTGCAAGAGCTCAAGGCCATGCTGCCCAGCCCAGAGAGCCTCCCTGGGTTCAAGAGGTACCCCATCAACTTTGAGAAGGTGCTGTGATGGGGACCTTCAACAGTGTAGGAGGATGGGCTGAGCCATCCTAAACTTTTGTGGGGATTACAGGCCTGCCACATGGCCCAATTATCTTTTGTGGTCTGGGCCAGTATTTGGCTGGTCTGGCAGGTAATTGAGGTGAATATACTCCAGTCCCCAGTATCCAGGAAACCTTTTGTTCCTTTAACTCTGTGTCTCCTGTTCTTCCTCTGTCTCCACTCACAATAGGATGATGACAGCAACTTTCATATGGATTTCATTGTGGCTGCATCCAATCTCCGGGCGGAGAACTATAACATTCCCCCTGCAGACCGGCATAAGGTAACAATAGACCTAACCTTGCACCCCTTTCCAAGTTTGAGTCTGCCACATTTGACCTCTTCTGTAGACCTTGAACATCTCTAACAACTACCTCTGCTCATCACCTTCTGTGTTACAGAGTAAGTTGATTGCAGGGAAGATCATTCCAGCCATTGCCACAACCACAGCAGCTATAGTTGGCCTTGCATGTCTGGAGCGGTACAAGGTGGTGCAGGGACACCAACAGCTTGAGTCCTATAAGAACAGCTTCGTCAGCTTGGCCCTGCCCTTTTTCAGCTTCTCTGAGCCCCTTGCCCCACACCATCACCAGGTAAGGGCTTGCTTGTATAGAAACCTTTGGTGTTACCCATCAGTGAGTGATGCTATGTGTGGGGGCGGGGTAGAGGTTGTGTGTATCTTATCTCCGTAGAACTGGCTCTAGTTTTCATCATACCAGGTGAGAGGCTTTCTTTAATTTTGTGTATCCTTTGTTCATTGTTTGAACCTGTGCAAAGTAGTAATGGAACTGGCATGTTCGTGAAAGAAAGAGGAGCATGTGATCTCGGCTTGCTCCCGTTTCACTCTTTGTGATTTACTCTGTGCTTTGTCCCACAGTACTATAACCAGCAGTGGACATTGTGGGATCGCTTTGAGTTACAGGGGCTGAAGCCTAATGGTGAAGAGATGCCCCTCAAGCAGTTCCTTGACTACTTTAAGGTAAGGCCCCTTCACTCACTGCACCTCTGGTGGTGGTTGCCCAGGTTACTGGTACTGTCCATCCCAGTGACACTGTTGCCCCTCCTCCTTTCCACCCTCCACAGACAGAGCACAAGTTAGAGATCACCATGCTGTCCCAAGGTGTATCCATGCTGTACTCCTTTTTCATGACAGCAAGCAAGCTCAAGGAACGGTTGAATCAGCCATGAGTTGGGCCAGTGGGCAAGCAGAAACAGGTCCTGCCTGGGGTGGGAAGCATCAGCTAGCTATGCAACTCATGTTCACTGTTCTCCTTACTTTGTCTCCGTAAGTCCTTTCCTCACTTTCTACTTCCCTGACCCTCTTTTTCCTCACCCCAGGATGACAGCAATAGTGAGATGAGTATCAAAGCGACAGCTGGGACACCACGTTCAAGCACTGGTGCTTGAGCTGTGCTGCAAGGACGAGAGTGGCGAGGATGTGGAGGTCCCCTATGTACAATACACCCTTCGCTGATCCCTCTACACCCATCTACCTCATTCTCAGTCAAGTCAATCTATTTCCGTTTCTCTTACAGTTGTGGCAAAAGCTGAGCCTTAAGTTCTTTTGAGAACTTTTTGTTGTTGTTGTTGCTGCTATCTACTGTTTGGAGTTGGAATTCTTAATAAAGAGTTATTAATCCAAGTGTGTCATATCCTTCTTTTGTCAAAGGCCCGCACTCTGTTGTCTGTGGGAAAGACCAGCCTTTCTTTAGCTCTGTAGGTTCAGGTGATAATACTAAAGGCTCAGCCCCTCCGCACCAGCATGGAATTTGCCTCACATCCAAGCTTATGAGAAAAGATTAAATCCAACTGTTCTGGTAAATCATTGGTTTGCTATTTTTTCCTTTGTCCTCTCTGTTTAAAAAGAAATAGAAGTGAGAGTGGCATAGACATATATACACCACCAAGTGTACAATGGATGGCTAGTGGGAAGCAGCCGCATAGCACAGGGTGATCAGCAACTTTTTCTTCCAAAAGAGGACACGTTGGGTATTGCTAGATAGCTCCACGGGTCATTTCTCAACTCCCCCTCACCCACAGCTACTTTTATATTTGTAGTGGTGGAATCCCACTGTAAAAGGAAGTCATCCATAGGTATGTGTTTTTCACCTATATTCCTGCCCTGTCCATCTGCCTTCTTACCCGCTAACCACATTCTCCCTGCTTTCCCCTGTAGCTAGACCAGCTTTCTGCACAGTGGATGCTGATTTTCTAAGACACGTCCAGAACTCAAAAGGAGATGCTACGCCCCTTGCAATGTAGTGGAACTTTGACTCAGTGGAGACTACTGACCACCTGTCCATTCGCATTCCTGCATCATTCTTGTCAGGGAGCCCTTTTCATGTTTCATTTACTATTACCAAGTTTATTATTTTCAGATCCTATTTTTAAATACTGTGCCTTTTTGTCAAGACTGACCAGACTCCATCCTTCACCTGTGAAGCTCCATCAGAGTTTTACATGCAGTTAAGTACCATCACAGCTATAAAACCGTCAGCGGCAAGAACATCAATTCTTATATAAAAAGTCCTGACCATCCTCAGACTTAGGGCATCAGCTGGGAGAAACCACACCTTAATTACCCATCTTCTCCCTTTTTGACTACTGCTCATAGCTGTGTGAATATCCTTGATGGAAAACCTCAGCATCACCTCCGGTTCTCCCCGGGAGAAGGATGGGACAGATAGAAGTGCGGCATTAGGTGTGGTGAGGTTGACAGTCCAGTGGCCAAGTCTTCTCTCTAAGGCAAACCTCAACGAAGCCCTCTTACCCATTCCTTGCTTGGTACTGCTAAGTAAGAGGGCTGGGGACAGACTGAGTTGAGAAGACATAGTACATATATATATATGAGTAGGAATGGGTCCTTCCACTATACCTTGTTCTGGAGATGACTCAGCAATACCTGAGCTGAGTGAAAAGGTAAGGTTGTGATTGGCACAACATAGTGCAGATAGTTGGGACAATTTTAAATCACAATATGAAATAAAATCATAAGAGAAAGGTCTATTGCTGCAAATCCCTTCGGGGGAGAAAATGTCTCTAGCTGGGATAACTGTTAGGAACTTGGAGAATTCACCCTGGTCCCTGTTATTGAGGAGAGCATTGGAAGTTAGCCATGGATACTTCGTAACTAGCTCAAAGGGCACTCATCAAGCTGAGTTAGATAGTCTGAAGAGAAGCTGGTAGAAATTCTGATCAGGTAAAAATAAATTCTGATAAGGTAAAACTCAAGGAGTCAGATTTACTGAGGAATATGAGGAAACCAGATCAAGGAAGAAGTTTGGAAAGACTGCTCATTTGAAAGACACTTGGAAGGCCCAATAGAACCAGACACTCAGGTGTTTGGTTGAAGTGTGATGCACGGAGGTTCAGCGAAGATACCAAATATAAGACCAAGGTCTGGAGTGGCAACAGGAGATGATGTAAAGATTGGGAACACTGAGTTGAGAGGTATCCTTTAACATTTGGTTCTGGAATTCAAGAATGGAGCCAAAGATGGAGCTGAAAGTTGATATCCATGTGGTAATCAAGCCACAGAATAAATGAGATTACATGGGGAAGAGTATAACTGATTAGGGAAGGCACGTAACCTAATGCATCACAATTGTGTTCTTGGCTGAATGCGGGAGCAGTTTTTAAACTCTTTTTCTTGCACATTCTAACCATTCCACCCTATTTTTTGCTCCGTGTGGTTATGACTTGCCTACCTAATTCTGGATGAAATCTGGGAAATTTCTCCTCAGGGAGAAAAGACAGGTGGTTCTGTTAGACAACATACTATGAGGAAAACTGAATAGCATTGCTTTGAGCCATCAAGATGTTTAATGCATAACTGCAAGAGCAAGGACTCTTGTGCTCCATTCAATGGTCCAAGGAGGTATTTCCATAGCTCTATCGTGCCCCCTTAGTGTTTTGGTGATGTTTTCCTAGTGTATTGATGCAGACTACCCAAATGGCTGCTGAGTCTTCAGAGGAATCAGAATACACTCCCCGACTGTTTTAACAAACAAAACTTCCAGAATTCTGTCAATTGACTTCCTCTAATATTGTGTTGGCTTGACTACTTCTGATAATAATGAAGGCTGGTGAGAATATAGCCCTTGCCACTAAGACTGTGGATTGTCACCGAAATTTACCTCTCTAATCTGGGTGCTTGATAAATGTGAACAAACGCAATGCCCTTTAATTGCTGGAGATACTCTGCAGACCTTGAGATGAAATGGCCATTGGATGCACATGTTTTTTTTAATTAATTTATTTCATTTATTTATTTTTGGCTGCGTTGGGTCTTTGTTGCTGTGCACGGGCTTTCTCTGGTTGCGGTGAGCGGGAGCTACTCTTCACTGCAGTGAAGAGGCTACTTCACAGGCTTCTCATTACAGTGGCTTCTCTTGTGGAGCACACGCTCTAGGCACGTGAGCTTCAGTAGTTGTGGCACATGGGCTCAGTAGTTGTGGTGCACGGGCTTAGTTGCTCCATGGCATGTGGGATCTTCCCAGACCAGGGCTCGAACCTGTGTCCCCTACATTGGCAGGCAGATTCTTAACCACTGTGCCACCAGGGAAGGCCCAAGAGGCTTGTTTCTGCCTCCAGGAACTCAGTGGATATAGTGAAGGAAGTAACTGAAATAGAATGAGAATCATAAGCTTGTCTTGGGAAATTTGTGGCATGCCCAGGTAGGAATGAGATATGATAGAGGAACATAGGAATCTAGAGGAAAACATTCAAGTTGTCATCAGGTAGTGAGAGGTTTGTGAGCAGGTAAAGTTAACCAAAAATCCTAGAGGGCCAAGAAGGCAACAAAGAACAAGGAGGTACAGTATAAAGGTTACAAGTTCTGGAATTAGAACACGTTAGTCCTATAATATATTAGCTTGAAAAATAATATTTCTGATCCTTTGATCCACTATCTGTAAATGGGGCAAAAAATACAACAAATAAAGCACCTAAAATAAAACATTACAACATAAAAATCACCATTCAAGTATATTATTATTCATAATGTTATTGTTGAGATTACTTAGAGCAGGGGTCCCCAAATTTTTGGCATCAGGGACCAGTTTCATGCAAGACAATTTTTCCACAGATTGGGGGGTCTATTTCAGGCTGTAATGAGAGCGATGGGGAGTGGCCGATGAAGCTTCGTTAGCTCGCCTGCCGCTCACCTCCTGCTGTGCCGCCGGTTCCTAACAGGCCGCGGGCTGGTACTGGTCCCTGGCCAGGGGTTGGGGACCCCTGACTTAGACCATTGTATACTATGAGGGACTTCAGGCAGAATTTTCCTCTACACACAACTGTCAAATTAATAAATAGGTCTGTTTCAAGGGAGGAAGCAATAATCTTCAGGCCAGTTTTGTCAATCACTCACAGATGAGAGTGCTTTCGTGGAAGTCCGGGGTACAACAGAGAAGTTCCACAGCACACTGCTGGAGAAAAAAAAAAAATCTAAGGTTAAACACATTGAAGAAAGTAAAGGGAACAGTTTGACTTTATCCAAGTCACCCCTCCCCAAATGTGGCATAGCTCAATGCCAAGGGAGCCCTACTTGGCTCAAGAAAGTGAGATAATGTGAATTTTCCCAGATAGTGGTGAGAGACTATGTGGATAGCAGCAGGCTTGAAACAATTATCATAGGGACATTATACTAGCTGCATCATTAATTCAATCAAGAGAGCTGTGCATTAACCACTGTGGATTACCCAGCTGACACATGGACACTCCTGAAATTCTTCATGCCTCTCCCCAGCCCCTCATTGTACCCTGTGTCTGGCTCCCTGTGTGCTCCCAATGGCAGCATGAATGAAGTTTTGCAGACAGCTTGTGAACATTTGCAGAAAGCTCATCCTAATTTTCAGGCCTGTAATAAACCATAAATTTGAGCATTCAGCTGTGTGCTAGGAAACACTAAAGGGAGGCTGTCCATATTGATCTAGCTTTGAAGGTTTCACAGAAGGCATACAAGCTTAAGTTCTGCCACAACACGGAATAACAAGTGTGCAGTACATGTACCCATATAAAAGGCCTGAGAAAGCCTCAGAATCTGTAGCAGAGTTGACAGAGAGTATTTATTTCCCAAAATCAGTCAGTAAAAACTGGAGGAGGTGAAACCTTCTTCAAATGTGAACACAGCAATTAAAGACTTTAAAGAACACAAGAAATCGAGGAAATATGGCACCATGAAAGGAACAGTAGCCAACACCAAAGAAATGGAGATCTGTGATTTACATGGTAATAAAAAATATATATAGCTGTTTTAAGGAAGCTTAGTCAACTACACAGAAAGAAAATTCAATAAAATCAGGAAAACAATAAACACACACACACACACACACACACACACACACACACACACACAATGAGAAGCTTAACAGAGAGATTAAAACATAAAAAAGAACAAAACATAAACTTGGGAGCTGAAAATATGAGTCAAATGGAAAAAATGCAATAGAGAGCATCAAAAACAGGCTCAATCAAGACCTTTGAATTAATCCAGTCATAGGAAAACAAAGAAAATAGAATAAAGAAGAGTGAGGAAAGCCTATGTGAACTATGGAATAGCATTAAGAGAAAGAGGCTACAAATCATTCTTCTCTCGGGAGAAGACCTGAGAGAGAAAAGGGGACAGAAAGCTTACTTAGAGAAATAATGGCTGAAAATTTCCCAAATTTGTGGAGAGAGTTGGACAAACAATAAAACGAATAGGTTATCTCAAAATTTCCATTCAAAATTAGCGTCTCCAAGATACACTCTAATAAAACTGTATAAAATGGAATACAGAGCAAAATTTTAAAGCAATAAAATAAAAAGCTTTTTTAATAAAGAAAATCCCAAGAAGCTTTCAGTGGATTTTGCAGCAGAAACTTTGTAGGCCAGGGGCAATGGGATGATATATTCAAACTGCTGAAAGTAAACAACAGCCAAACAAGAACACTTTACCAATGTAATCCTTATCAAACTACCAATGGCTTTTTTCACAGAACTAGAACCAAAAATTTCACTATTTGTATGGACACTCAAAAGACCCCAACTAGCCAAAGCAATATTGAGGAAAAAAAATGGAGCTGGAGGAATCAGGCTCCCTGACTTCAGACTATACTACAAACTTACAGTAATGAAGACAGAATGGTGCTAGCACAAACACAGAAATATAGATAAATGGAATGGGATAGAAAGCCCAGAGATAAACCCATGCACATATGGTCACCTTATTTTTGGTAAAGGATGCAAGAATATACAATAGAGAAAAGACAGCGTCTTCAATAAGTGGTGCAGGGAAAACTGGACAGCTACAGGTAAAAGAATGAAATTAGAACATTCCCTAACACCATACACAAAAAATAAACTCAAAATGGATTAAAGACCTAAATGTAAGGCCAGACACTATCAAACTCTTAGAGGAAAACATAGGCAGAACACTCTATGACATAAATCACAGCAAGATCCTTTTTGACCCACCTCCTAGAGAAATGGAAATAAAAACAAAAATAAACAAATGGGACCTAATGAAACTTAAAAGCTTTGGCACAGCCAAGGAAACCATAAACAAGATGAAAAGACAACCCTCAGAATGGGAGAAAATATTTGCAAATGAAGCAACTGACAAAGCATTAATCTCCCAAATTTACAAGCAGCTCAATATCAAAAAAACAAAGAACCCAATCCAAAAATGGGCAGAAGACCTAAATAGACATCTCTGCCAAGAATATATACAGCTTACCAACAAACACATGAAAGAATGTTCAACATCGCTAATCATTCGAGAAATGTAAAGCAAAACTACAATGAGGTATCACTTCAGACCAGTCAGAATGGCCATCATCAAAAAATCTACAAATAATAAATTTTGGAGACGGTGTGGAGAAAAGTGAACCCTCTTGCTCTGTGGGTGGGAATGTAAATTGATACAGCCACTATGGAGAACAGTATGGAGGTTACTTAGAAAACTAAAAATTGAACTACCACACGATCAGCAGTCCCACTACTGGGCATATTCTCTGAGAAAACCATAATTCAAAAAGCGTCATGTACTACAATGATCATTGCAGCTCTATTTACAATAGCCAGGACATAGAAGCAATGTAAGTGTCCATCGACTGATGAATGGATAAAGGAGATGTGGCACATATATACAATGGAATATTACTGTGCCATAGAAAGAAACAAAATTGAGTTATTTGTAGTGAGGTGGATGGACCTAGAGTCTGTCACACAGAGTGAAGTAAGTCAGAAAGAGAAAAACAAATACAGTTTGCTAACACATATATATATAGAATCTAAAAAAAAAAAAAGGTTCTGAAGAACTTAGAGCAGGACAGGAATAAAGATGCAGATGTAGAGAATGGACTTGACACGGGGAGTGGGAAGGGTAAGCTGGGACGAAGTGAGAGAGCGGTATGGACTTATATATACACTACCAAACGTAAAACAGATAGCTAGAGGGAAGCAGTCGCATAGTACAGGGTGATCAGCTCAGTGCTTTGTGATGACCTAGAGAGGTGGCTTAGGGAGGGTGGGAGGGAGATGCAAGAGGGAGGAGATATGGGGATAGGTGTACATGTATAGCTGATTCACTTTGTTATAAAGCAGAAACTAACACACCATTGTAAAACAATTATACTCCAATGAAGATGTTAAAAAAAAAAAAGAACACTTTACCTAGGGCAAAGTTGTACTTCAGAATGAGGTGAGATAAACACATTCCAGACAACCAAAAGCTAGGGGAGTTCATCCCACTAGCTCTGCCTTACAAAAAATACCAAAAGGAGTTCTTCAAGCTGAAATAGAAGGAGCTAATTAGTTACATGGAAAAACAGAACACACAAGTTGAGGTAAGTATACAGTAAGATTGAGAATACTGTAATACTTTAATATGGTGTTGTGTTAACCATCTAACTCTTGTATAAAAGTAAGAGGGCAAAAGTTCTGAAATTAACTACAGGAACAATAATATGTTGGTAAATACATAGTATAAAAAGACGTAAATTGTGACATCAAAAACATAAAATGGAGGAAGTAAAAGTGTAAAGTTTTTGTATGTAATTGAAGTTAAGTTGTTATCATAGACTGTCATATTTCTCAGATGTGGCAAGAGTATCTGAGGGAAACCACAAAGTGAGCCCTACAGTAGGTAAACAAAAGATAAAAGAGAATCAAAGAGTACCACCACAGAACGTCATCAATTCAAAAAGGAAGACAGCAGGAGATGAAGAAAGGAACCAGGGAACTAAAAAAGAGTCAAACAAGAGTAAGATGGCATTAGAACTTACTTACCTTTCAATAATTATTTTGTTTAACATCTTTATTGGAGTATAATTGCTTTACAATGGTGTGTTAGTTTCTGCTTTATAACAAAGTGAATCAGTTATACATATACATATGTTCCCATATCTCTTCCCTCTTGCATCTTCCTCCCTCCCACCTTCCCTATCCCACCCCTCTAGGTGGTCACAAAGCACAGAGCTGATCTCCCTGTGCTATGCGGTTGCTTCCCACTAGTTATCTATTTTATGTTTGGTAGTGTATATATGTCCATGCCACTCTCTCACTTTGCAACAGATTACACTTCCCCCCTCCCCATACCCTCAAGTTCATTCTCTAATAGGTCTTTGTCTTTATTCCCATCTTGTCACTAGGTTCTTCATGAGCTTTTTTTCCCCCCTAGATTCCATATATATGTGTTAGCATACTGTAATAGTTTTTCTCTTTCTGACTTACTTCACTGTGTATGACAGACTCTAACTTCATCCACCTCACTACGAATAACTCCATTTCATTTCTTTTTATGGCAGAGTAATATTCCATTGTATGTATGTGCCACATCTTCTTTATTCATTCATTCTATGATGGACACTTAGGTTGCTTCCATGTCCTGGCTATTGTAAATAGAGCTGCAATGAACATTTTGGTACATGACTCTTTTTGAATTAAGGTTTTCTCAGAGTATATGCCCAGTAGTGGCATTGCTGGGTTGTATGGTAGTTCTATTTTTAGTTTTTTAAGGAACCTCCATACTGCTCTCCATAGTGGCTGTATCAATTTACATTCCCACCAACAGTGCAAGAGTGTTCCCTTTTCTACACGTCCTCTCCAGCATTTACTGTTTCTAGATTTTTTTTTTTTTTAATGGGGAATTTTTTTTTTTTTTTATGGCTGTGTTGGGTCTTCGTTTCTGTGCGAGGGCTTTCTCTAGTTGTGGCAAGCGGGGGCCACTCTTCATCGCAGTGCGCGGGCCTCTCACTATCGCGGCCTCTGTTATTGCGGAGCACAGGCTCCAGACGCGCAGTCTCAGTAATTGTGGCTCACGGGCCCAGTTGCTCCGCGGCATGTGGGATCTTCCCAGACCAGGGCTCGAACCCGAGTCCCCTGCATTGGCAGGCAGATTCTCAACCACTGCACCACCAGGGAAGCCCTAGATTTTTTGATGACGGCCATGCTGACCGATGTGAGATGATATCTTATTGTAGTTTTGATTTGCATTTCTTTAATGGTTAATGATGTTGAGCATTCTTTCATGTGTTTGTTGACAATTTGTATATCTTCTTTGGAGAACTGTCTATTTAGGTCTTCTGCCCATTTTTGGATTGGGTTGTTTGTTTTTTTGTTATTGAGCTGCTTGAGCTGCTTGTAAAATTTTTAGATTAATCCTTTGTCAGTTGCTTCATTTGCAAATATTTTCTCCCATTCTGAGCATTGTCTTTTGGTCTTGTTTATGGTTTCCTTTGTTGCACAAAAGCTTTTAAGTTTCATTAGGTCCCATTTGTTTATTTTTGTTTTTATTTCCATTTCTCAAGGAGCTAGGTCAAAAAGGATCTTGCTGTGATTTATGTCATAGAGTGTTCTGCTTATGTTTTCCTCTAAGACTTTGATAGTTTCTGGCTTTACAGTAAGGTCTTTAATCCATTTTGAGTTTGTTTTTGTGTATGGTGTTAGGGAGTGTTCTAAGTTCATACTTTTACATGTACCTGTCCAGTTTTCTGAGCACCACTTATTGAAGAGGCTGTCTTTTCTCCACTGTATATGCTTGCCTCCTTTATCAAAGATAAGGTGACGGTATTTGCGTGGGTTTATCTCTTGGCTTTCTATCCTGTTCCATTGATCTATGTTTCTGTTTTTGTGCCAGTACCACACTGTCTTGATTACTGTAGCTTTGCAGTATAGTCTGAAGTCAGGGAACATGATTCCTCCAGCTCCATTTTTCAATCTCAAGATTTCGTTGCTTTTCGGGATCTTGTTTTTCCATACAAATTGTGAAATATTTTGTTCTAGTTCTGTGAAAAATGCCAGTGGTAGTTTTCTCGGGATTGCATTGAATATGTAGATTGCTTTGGGTAGTAGAGTCATTTTCACAATGTTGATTCTTTCAATCCAAGAACATGGTATATCTCTCCATCTACCTGTATCATCCTTAGTTTCTTTCATCAGTGTCTTATAATTTTCTGCATACAGGTCTTTTGTCTACTTAGGTAGGTTTCTTCCTAGATATTTTATTCTTTTTGTTGTAATGTAAATGGGAGTGTTTTCTTAATTTCACTTTCAGATATTTCATCATTAGTGTAAAGGAATGCAAGAGATTTCTGTGCATTAATTTTGTATCCTGCTACTTTACCAAGTTCATTGATTAACTCTAGTAGTTTTCTGGTAGCATCTTTAGGATTCTCTATATATAGTATCTTGTCATCTGCAAACAGTGACAGCTTTACTTCTTTTTTTCTGATTTGGATTCCTTTTATTTCTTTTTCTTCTCTGATTGCTGTGGGTAAAACTTCCAAAACTATGTGGAATAATAGTGGTGAGAGTGGGAAATGTAAATGGCTAAGTTTCACTCATCAAAATTCATACAATAGCTGAATGAATTAAAGGTAGGTAAAAGCCTCTGGATGATCTGTCTGCCTGATCCTTCCTGCCTGTATGTAAGTTACCTACAAAAAACTTTATAATTGCAGTTTATGTAGTTGCTTTTTTAGTTTCAAAGTTTCTTTTCAGTTCCAAAGGATATTAGTCAATATCTAAATATCCCAACAGGTAGAAAGGAAATTTTAACAATATTAACTCCTTTGACTCATGAACACAGGATACTTTAGACTGAGTTGCATTCTTCAATTTCTGTCATAAATGTCTTATAGTTTATGGTGTGCAGTCTTTAATTTCCCTTGTTCAATTTATTCCTAAGCATTCTGATGTTTTGGTGATATTGTAGATGAAATTATTTTATTTATTTCACTTTCAGATTACTCATTGATAGCTTAAAGAAATATAACTTATTTTTGTATATTTGTAATCCAACCTGAAACTTTACTGATTTCTATTAGTTTTATTAGTTCTGTGTGTATGTGTGTGTGTAATGCTAAGATTTTTCTTATATACGAGATCGTGTCAACAGAACAGAAACATAATTTTACTTCTTTCTTTCCAATTTGGATGATGTTTATACCTTTTTTTTTTCTAGGTTAATTACCGTTTCTAAGATTTCCAGTACTTCATTCAATTGGAGTGTTGAGAATGAGCACACTTGTCTTATTCCTGAACTCAGAGGAAAAGCTTTCAGTCTTTCACCACTGACTATGATGTTGGCTGTGGACTTGTCATATATGGCCTTTATTATCTTGAGATGTTTCTTGTATAGCCAATTTGTTCAGAGTTTTTATCATAAAATGATGCTGAAGTTTTTCAAATGAATTTTCTGCACCTATTGAGATAATCGTTTGTTTTCATTTTATTAACGGGATGTATCACATTTATTGATTTGCATAAACGGAATCATCTTTGCATCCAGGGATAAATCCCAGTTGATTATGTTGTATGAGCTTTATAGTATGCTGTGGAATTAAGTTTGCTAGGGTTTTGTTGAGAATTTTTGCTTCCATATTCAGGGATATTGGTATGAATATCTAGTTTTCTTTTTTTATGGTATTCTTATCTTCCCTTGGCATAATGTGATGCTGGCTGCAAAAATGGTTTAGGGAGTTTTCCCTCCTCTTCCATTTTTTGGAAGAATTTGAGAAAGATTTGGTGTTAATTTTTTAGAAATGTTTGGTATAATTTACTCATGAAGTCATCTGGTCTTGGTCTTTGAGAGGGTTTTTTTTTGTTATTGATTCCATCTCCTTATTATTGCTTGTCAATTTTCTATTTTTCATGAGTCAGACTATGTAGGTTGTAAGTCTAGGAATAAACATATTTCCTTTAGATTATCTACTTGTAGTCATATAATTGTTCATTGTAGACTCTTATGATTCATGGTATTTCAGTTATACCATTTGTGTGTGTTCTCTTTCTTTTATAATTTTATTGTTTAGTCCTTTGTCTTTTTCCTTGGTAAGACTAGCTAAAATGTTGTCAGTTTTGTTTATCTATTTATACAAACCAACTCTTCCATCTGAAGGGAGGCCAAAAAGGTCTAGAAATGATTTTGAATTATTGACAATAAGGAACAACTGTGTCCAGGTCATGATGCAAGGGAACACCAAAGTATTTTCAAAAGGAAAGCATCAAAATTTAATGAGGCCAGACGGAAGAGAAGACTGAAACTAATGTTGTAAATAATGTCACCTTTACTTACCTCTTTGAAGCCAAATGTGATAGAGCTATACTTGTGAATATTAATAGTCACCACTTGGTTTGCAGAATCTTCAAAACGCTTGCATGTTTTTCATGAGGTCATTGCTTTGTCACCTTTTTAAGATTTGCATTCAGCTTTTAGCAAGAGCTTTTTCATAAATTAGGTATTACCTTTTAAAATTGTTGGTTTTTTAATGTAAAGATATAAAGATCTAAACACTCTTTGTATGAAATAAAATATCTAAGGCTAAAAAAATGTAAGTTTTATTGATCTTTTATTGTTTTGGTCTATTCTCCATTTCATTGATTTCTGCTTTGATCTTGTTATCGTCTTCCTCTCATAATCTGAGGATTAGTTCTTGCCTTTCTATTTCTTTGAGGTGTAAGGTCAAGTTATGTATTTGAGGTCTTTCTTTTTTTCATCATCTAGTCTTTTATCACTACAAACTTTTTTCTTAGCACAGCCCTTGTTGCATCCCGTAAGTGTTGGTATGTTGTGTATTCACTTTCATTTGTTTCAAGATATTTTTAATTTCTCTTTTCATTTTTTTGACCCATTGGTTGTTCAGGAGTGTGTTATTTAATTTCCACAAATTTGTGCATTTTCCAGTTCATCCTATGTTTAACTTCTAGTTTCCTATGCCTTTGGTCTAAAAAGATTCTTGCTATAATTTCAGGCTTTAAAATATTTTCTGAGACTTGCTTTGTGACCTAATATATGATCTATCCTGGAGAAAGTTTCATATGCACTGGGGAAGAATGTGTATTCTGTCACTACTGGATAGAATGTTCTCTATGTCTGTTAGTTCCACTTGACCTAATGTATAGTTTAAGTCCAATGATTGATTTCTTATTGATTTTCTGTCAGATGATTCATCCATTATTGAAAGTGGGGTATTTAAGTTCTCTATTGTAAGTGTATCCTTGTCTACTTATTCCTTCAGATCTGTTAATATTTACTTGTATATTTCAGTGCTTGGATGTTGGGTGCATATACCTATATATGTTGTGAAATAAAGGTTTATATCTCTAGTTTGTTGCAAAGAAAAGTAAAAAAAAAGTGTGAAAACTATTTTCAGTAACTTACCTGTATTTTTGTTTATTGAAGTATAGTTTATTTACAATATTGTGTTAGTTTCATGTGTACAGTATAGTGATTCAGTATATTTTTTCAGATTAAATTCCATTATATATAATAGTATTTAATTGTTATCTTAAAATAGACTGTAATAGCCAGAGGGTAAACACAAAACAAACCATAGTAAATACACACAATATAAATATAAAAGAATTAAAGTGTATCACTATAGAAAATTAATAATCCACAAAGGAAGAGAGCAAGATACATATATATAAAAATATATATGTATATATACACATTCATATATATTTACAGTTTCTATATCCTCAATGAATTGACCACTTTATCATTGTATAACCTTCTTTTTCTCTTGTTATAGATTTTGGGTTAGTCTTTTTTTTTTTTTTGGTCTGGTATAATCCCTGCTCCCCCCCCCCTTTTTTTTTTTTTATAAAGATGCATTTTGTTAAGTCAAAGAGATGACTTTTTTATTTTATTTTATTTTATTTTTTATTTTTTTAAAATGTATTTATTTATTTATTTATTTTTGGCTGTGTTGGGCCTTCGTTTCTGTGCGAGGGCTTTCTCTAGTTGCGGCAAGTGGGAACCACTCTTCATCGTGGTGCGCGGGCCTCTCACTATCGCGGCCTCTCTTGTTGCGGAGCACAGGCTCCAGATGCGCAGGCTCAGTAGTTGTGGCTCACAGGGCCAGTTGCTCTGTGGCATGTGGGATCTTCCCAGACCAGAGCTTGAACCCGTGTCCCATGCATTGGCAGGTGGATTCTCAACCACTGCACCACCAGGGAAGCCCCCTGATCCCTTTTGATTTCCATTTGCATGAAATATCTTTTTTTCCTCTCTTCGCTTTAAGCCTATATGTGCCTCTACAGCTGAAGTGAGTCTCTTGTAGATAGCATATTACTGGTTTTAATTTTTTATTCATTCTGTCACTCTGTGCCTTTGGGTTAGAGAGTTAAATACATTTGATTTTAAATTAGCTATTGAAAGAAATGAACTTGTTATCCCAATAATTGTTTTCTAGCTGTTATGTAGTTGCTTTGTGATTGACTCTTGCTCTTGCTTCCTCTCTTGTTCTCTTCCTTCGTGAATTAATAATAATTAATTTTTAGTAATTTATTAATTTTCTATAGTGACACACTTTAATTCCCTTATATTTTTATTGGTATTTTCCATATTCTATCACTGGGAGAATGGGCTAATAGGAGTTCATTTTCCACAAAAGGGATTCCCATGAACCCTTAAAAAATATGGCTTTCCTTTCACACTTCCCTTTTCCAAGGTGACTAAAGCAGCTGATGCCAGTGCTGCTTTGAGGAACTATTTGTTTCCGGTCCACGTGTTAGGAAATATTAATGTCAGGTCACTTCCTGTCTTTGGCTCAGTAGCTATGAGACATTTAAGGGGACTGAAATGGTGATAGCTGAGGCCACTACTGAGGCGGTGGAAGCAGAGGACTGACTGGTAGCGGAAAGGGTATCAGCTTTGCAAAGTCAGTGGCGGCAGGTCAAGGACTGTGAAAGCAGTAGAAAGTGGTACTAGTCCTGGAGGGAGCTATTAAGCCAAGACACCTCGTTAGTCTGTGGGCATATTCAAGTCATGAGGGCATGGAGGGGACTGGGTTTTTAACGCTGTGGAGTCGAACTGGGCATAGGAGGAAGGATTTATTAGGGAGCTACCTTGGTGGTGGGGCAGGTCGTGTGGCCTTAGATTACAGCAGGAGAGGAGTGGCTATGGGGAGTGAAAGGGTGCCTTCTAAGGCGCTACGCTTCCTGGGAACCTACAGACCCTTGGACTCACCTTCAAAGCAATTGAAATTTATGTCTTAACAGAGAGGAACTTGTTTTCCTTTGTAGAATTTAATTCCTAGTGACTATTGGCAGTCTATTAGGTAATGGTGAATGGTATTGGGTGGGAGAAGATCGCTTTTGATGAGTGAATCTTTGAGATATGTATCTATATCTATATATCTATATCTATATCTATATATCTATCTATATCTATCTATCTATATGTTTTAGCATCCCTTTCAGATAGCATAAGGTCCAGAGTCTGGGTCTAGAATATAAAAGGAGATTCTGGACATGGGGCTTTAGTGAGAAATTGGACACCTGGAATGGTGTAGCCTTTTGGGGTGGGAGACCTGTAATTCTGGGACCAGGATTTATTGTAACCCTTGACTTCAGGGGGTGGTTTTGCACAGGGGTCAGCAGCATCTTTTAGAAGTTTGTTACATTCTATTTCCTATGCATGTTGAAATGCTCATCATTTTCCTAATGGTAATATGAAGTAATTTGATTTTCTAATAGCAGGACTCTTTTTGATTTGAGGTTTAATCCAATCTTAATATATTATAGAATTTATTTTGTAATAGTTTGCTTAAGACCTTTACATGTGTATTCATGAGGGAGACTTGTCATTGTCTTATAAACTTTTGGTAGCAAGTATATAATTGTTACATGGAATGAGTGACTGAATGTTCTTGTGATTTTAGTCATATGTAAAATTGTAATCATATTTTTCTTAAAAGTTTGGCTGCACTTACTTGCCTTTAAAGTATCTATAACAAGATAGCATAACTTTCATTATTTCTAATTTTTTGTAGATTCCCTTGAATTATCTATTGTAGACTCAAAAAACCTACAGGTGAAAATTTTTTCTTCTTGTACAGTATTCTTCTTTTCCTTTCTTTGTGCTAGCTAGAGGTTTTGATGACAGATTGAAATCATAATGGTGTAATCATTGTTCAGGCATACAGAATGAAGTCAGGCAGCCATTGAGGATCTAGTCTCAGATACATCCCTGTACTACTGAGAACTTTAATTTTTGTGAACTATTGCAAACTCAAAGACACCATCCATTTTTAAAACGACATTTGCCAATTGCAGCCTTGTGCAATTGGCACAAGGATAAAGAGGGCTTTCCCTCCTGTAACTATGCAGCCATTTGCTTAACAAACACCCTACTTCTTGCTAGCTCCAGTTATAATTCTTGACACACTACTCATGTAAGTAACTGTGACTTTATGGGTTTTGCCTTTATAAGCTTTCTCTATTTTGTTTGGTGGAACATAATTCAAGTACTTCTTGAAGCCCTGTCACCTGGGTTTCAGTCCTAACAAACCTCAAATAAATGCCTCTGTATTTCAGTCAGGTCTCCCTTTCTGAAGTTTTGGCTAACATAGTCAATGTAGAATAATAAGACTAACATGGTCCTGTGTATCTGTTCCTGATTTTAATGGAACTGTTTTAAGTTATATCTAACTGTATTATTTCTTGTCTGTTTCTAATAAACCCATTACCAGGTAAGGAAATTCACTTATATTCTTAGTTTATTAATAGGGTATTTAAAGTTTTTAATTGTAAGCCCAATTGTCTTAAATTTTATCCATTAAATATTCTACAATTCATTGAGATAAGCATGAACTTTTTTAAAAATTGGGATATAGTTGCTTTACAATGGTGTGTTAGTTTCTGCTGTACAATGAAATGAATCAGTTATCTGTATACATATATCACCTCCCTCTTGGACCCCCCCCAACTATGAACTTTTTATTGTTTGATTTGCTAAAAAGTTTAATTGTGAAAAAATTTTAAGTTTGTAATTATTTTGAAACATAGGGGAAAAAATGGGAGAAAGTTATAAAGTTCAATTAACAAATATTCTGTATTTCCAAAAAAAGTGTGAACGTTTTTCATATTTGCTTCAAGTCTTTTTGTAAAATACAGACTTTGTAAATGAAGTCTTATGAATGTGCCAAAGTTGATTTGTGCAGTTTGTCTTCTATTTATGTTTTAAAGTGGCTTGTTGTTTCTCTTAGAACCTGTAGAATCCAAGTGTGAGGTCCAAAGTATGTTTACAAAGCAATTCAAATAATGCTTCCTTGAATAGTCTTGTACATGTTTCTTTTTTTTTTTTCCACACACTTGCATTTCTGTTGGCTATGAGTAGAATTTCAAGGTCATAGGGTATTTTATGTTTAATACATAGTATTATTAATAATGTGTTAATAATATACTTAATTAATAATGGCACTAATAGTATATTAATAATTGTAGAGTCTTCCAGAAAGCTTTTCTGTTGCCAGGAACACTCTTATTGAAAGTTAATCTTTTATGCAGCAACTTGCTGAATTCTTTGTTTGCCAGTCCCGATTTATAAAACCACCTGTGATCTTTATGTGTAGTGATATCTTTTGCCTCAATAATATCTCAATAATATTTGCAAGTACTCTGGTCTCACTGTCTTGTTTACATTTTGGTTATTTTATGTATGAGCTCTGAGCTATTGGCAATTTCCTGTACATCTCTGTGCCTCTTGCATTAATATAAAGGTGATTATGATTGTATCTACCTCATAGGGTTCTTACAAGCACATTAGCATCTAGAAAGTTTTGAATAGCACACCAAAATTATAAGTAATTAGTATCTATTGAGTCATCATGATTTTTTTGTTTATAGTAATTTGTGAGTAGTTTTCTCATTCTACTGGTTCTCCAGTGTAAAGTAGATTAGGAGTGATAGGCATTCTTGATTAATTTCTGACATCAGTGAGACTGCTTCTGAAGTATTTTTGTTAAATATGTTTCCTGATATATTTGTTACTGATAAATTAAGTTTGCAGTAGATTTGCTTGGTCTTAAGTTGATGAATATCATTACAAAATCAGCCCAGAGAAACAGTTTCATAAGCGGGGAGAGTGGAATTAATGACATGGTGATTGGTGGGCACTGACTTTATGGGTTCTTGTATTTTTCTTGCTTGGGTGTTATTTGCCCAACTGCAGTTACTAACTATAAGTTGTCATATAATTAACCCCCAGATCACTAGAAACCTTTGTTATATATCTGGTGTCCAGATTCCCTGTGGAGCACCACTGGTATAAATATATTGAGGTGTAAATAAAGAAGGAGTCAAGACTTCAGTACCTTCCCTAGCCATATCAACAATGCTGAGCTCTTTGAAGGTATTTGTGCTTCCTTGCGTCAACCTGCACAAATTCTGGACTTGTTGGTTTCTCCATCCATACAAATGATCACAAGCAGTCCTCTAGACTGTTGGTGGGTAGGTGTAGTTCCTGGAATTGCCTCAGAGTCTCCTACCTTATATTTTTCCCTGTGGTCCTCACACATCAGGTGACCTGACACCTCAAGGAGTGGCTGGTAGAAGGTGAGGAGTGTGTGTTTCTCCCAACAGCTACTTTACATCAGCTACTGAACTGGTATATTTAGAGTATGGCCAGACACCCATTGAAAACAAGGTACAGTGAGTGGAGAGGGTTTTGGGATCCTGTGGAAGGTGCAGGAGGAGGTACACCTAGGACAGGGAGAGTCTGTGTGGGTATGTCTCTGTAAATGCTATGTTTATCATCCTCTACCTTCACAGATTTTTGTGGTTATATCTGTGTATATTTGCTTTATGGTTACATCCATGGGCATATCTCTCTACCCTTACAGGTGTGGAACTTCCCAGCACCCAGAAGGGTGAGGTTTACACATTAGAGCTGTTACTTGTCCAGCAAGAAACATGAACATCCTTCAGTTTAGCCACACAGACATAATTGATAAGTCCTGGGATGGGCCTTGGGCACTGATGACCTGGTTTGAGGAATCCAGAGAAGTATAAATCATAGAAGGTAGCTTAGTAATGCACTGGTTGGTCTCTAGTGGCCTGAAAGGGTATTAGCCAGATTTTAGAGAAGTAAGAAGACAATAGTCACAGTTGATTTTGGTGGTGGTGGATAACTGAGGAAGTACAGGCCATTGTATTAGTTTCCTAGGTTTGCAGTAACAAAGTACCACAAAGTTAAAAAAGAGAAATTTATAAGTCTTAAGGCTAGAAGTTAGCAATCCTGCCCTCCACTCCTGGTCCCCAACCAGTTCATGTCTTTCTTACATGAAAAATACATTGACTGCATGTCAACATCCCCAAAAGCCTTAACCCATTCCAGCATCAACTCTAGGTCCAAAATATAAATATCAGCTCAAAAAAATACCAGATGTCTTTGAAGTAATCTAGGTAAGGTAGGGTTGAAGTTCTGCATATGACCCATCTGAGAGAAAAAAATTCCCCTCCATTTCTAGATCAGTGAAAACAAGAAATCTGCTTCCAGATAGATAATGGTATCTTCAATGTAGATAAATAGCAGCATAGGAAAGACATTTCCATTTTGAAAGAGAGAAAATGGAAGTAATAAAGGGATCATTTGTCCCAAGCATGTTTGAAATACAGCCAGGCAAATACTATTGGGTTTCAAAGCCCGACAGTAATCATCTGTGGCTCATTGCTCTGCCCTCTGGGCCCATAGAGACCTCACTAGCCCTGGTCTCTGGGTCATGGCTCCTCTTTCTCTGGTGTCAGCATTTGTGACTCAGACCTTGGAGTCATTTTCGTACATTTTGTCTCATCTCTGATTGATCCCTCAAAATCAGGCTTTCAGTGTTGTGCTGGTATAGAAATCTCAGAATATATGTTGGTCTGTTGATGTTAGGAGGATCCATGCTATCAGAAAAGACGTTTCTCCACAAATCTTTCTTGGAGAAACCAGGCCATACCTTCTACACTTTACTTGGAAATCAACTCAGCTAAAATCCAGATTCATGAATTCTTCCCACCTGGGCAGTAGGACAGGAACCCTCCACATGGTTCCAGCTTTTCTTGGGAGGCGGTCAGCCCCACCCACCCACTTCTCAACTCCCATGCTGTTGGCTGCACAGCTTCCAGGTGTCCAATCCTCTGATGAGACAGGGCCAGGAGCCACTCTCCTCAGCTCCTTGCCTGGGTGGACAAGTCAGGCACTAGGGCTGGAAGCAATCCTCATTTGAGGGTCCAATGAGTTCCCTGGTCAGAGTGCTGTAGCTGAGTGGAGTGGCTGCTTGGGACTACTGTTCGGAAACTGCAGAAAGCCTTCTTGGAATGTGACATGTTATCACTTTGGGACTGTTGGACAGCTGCTCCTGACTTGGCCACATGAAAGCTGACTCCCAGTCTTTGAACGGAAGAGAACAAACACTATTAGCATGTCTCATCACCATGAATGCAAGGTATTTCAATAAAGAGTATCAGGAGAACATCTACAAACCCCAGACTAGAGTGTGCAAGTTCTGAGAAATGGTGGAATAACAAAATGTATCTGGGTGACCTTTGGAGACAGCTGAGACAGAGCTACAGTAGGGCAGTGGCTGACACCTAACTCATAGCCCGTCTTCCTCAGCCATGTGTCTGACAGGCTCTTGGTGCTCTGGCCAGGTGTCAGGCCTGAGCCTCTGTGGGGGGAGAGCCAAATTCAAGACATTGGTCCACCAGAGACCTCCCGGCCCCATGTAATATCAATCAGCGAGAGCTCTCCAAGAGATCTCTATCGAAAAGCTAAGACCCAGCTCCACTAGATGACCAGCAAGCGACAGTGCTGAACACCCTATGCCAAACAACTAGAAAGACAGGAACTCAACCTACCCATTAGCAGAGAGGCTGCCTAAAATCATACTGAGTTCACAGACACTTAGAAACACACCACCAGACACAGTCTTGACGACCAAGAAGACAAGATCCAGCCTCATCCACCAGAACACAGGTACAAGTCCCCTCCACCACGAAGCCTATACAATCCACTGACCCAAACTTACCCACTGGGGGCAGACACCAGAAACAATGGGAAATACGAACCTGCAGCTTGTGAAAAGGAGATGCCAAAAACGGTAAGTCAAGCAAAATGAGAAGACAGAGAAATACACAGCAGATGAAGAAACAAGGTAAAAACCCACCAGACCAAACAAATGAAGGGTAAATAGGTAGTCTACCTGAAAAATAATTAAGAGTAATGATAGTAATGATGATCCAAAATTTTGGAAATAGAATGGAGAAAATACAAAAAACATTTGACAAAGACCTAGAAGAACTAAAGAGCAAACAAACAACGAAGAACAACACCATAAATGAACTTAAAAATTCTCTAAAAAGAATCAGTACCAGAATAATTGAGGCAGAAGAACGCATAAGTGACCAGGAAGATAAAATAGTGGAAGTAACTACCTCAGAGCAGAATAAAGAAAAAAGAATGAAAAGAATTGAGGACAGTCTCACGGACCTCTGGGAAGACAGTAAACATACCAACATTCAAATTATCGGGGTCCAAGAAGAAGAAGAGAAGAAGAAAGGGTCTGAGAAAATATTTGAAGAGTTTATAGTTGAAAACTTCCACTAATATGGGAAAGGAAATAGTCAATCAAGTCCAGGAAGCAGAGAGAATCCCAAACAGGATAAATCCAAGGAGAGGCATGCCAAGACACGTATTAATCAAATTGTCAAAAATTAAATAAAAAGAAAAAATATTAAAACCAGCAAGAGAAAAGCAACAAATAACATAAAAGGGAATCCCCATAAGGTTAACAGCTGATCTTTCAGCGGAAATTTTGCAAGCCAGAATAGAGTGGCAGGACATATTTAAAGTGACAAAAGGGAAAAACCTACAACCAAGATTACTCTACCCAGCAAGGATTTCATTCAGATTTGATGGAGAAACTAAAACCTTTACAGACAAGCAAAAGCTAAGAGAATTCAGCAACACCAAACGTGCTTTACAACAAATGCAATAGGAATTTCTCTAGGCAGGAAACACAAGAGAAAGAAAAGACCTACAATAACAAACCCAAAACAATTAAGAAAGTGGTATTAGGAACATACATATTGATAATTACATTAAATGTAAATGGATTAAATGCTCCAACCAAAAGACATAGACTGCCTGAATGGATACAAAAACAAGACCCGTATATATGCCATCTACAAGAGACCCACTTCAGACGTAGAAACATATACAGACTGAAAGTGAGGGGATGGAAAAAGACATTCCCTGCAAATGGAAATCAAAAGAAAGCTGGAATAGCTGTTCTCATATCAGACAAACTAGACTTTAAAGCAAAGACTATTACAAGAGACAAAGAAGGACAGTACATAATGATCAAGGGATCAATCCAAGAAGAAGATATAACAATTGTAAATATTCATACACCCAACATAGGAGTACCTCAGTACATAAAGCAAATGTTAACAGCCCCAAATGGGGAAATCGACAGTAACACAATCATAGTAAGGGACATTAACACCCCACTTTCACCAATGGACAGATCATCTAAAATGAAAATAAATAAGGAAACAGAAGCTTTAAATGACATATTAAAAAAGATGGACTTAATTTATATTTATACGACATTCCATCCAAAAATTGCACAATACACTTTCTTCTCAAGTGCTCATGGAACACTCTCCAGGATAGATGATATCTTGGGTTACAAAACAGGTCTTGGTAAATTTAAGAAAATTGAAATCGTATCAAGTATCTTTTTGACCACAGCTCTATAAGACTAGGTATCAATTACAGGGAAAAAATGTAAAAAATAGAAACACATGGAGGCTAAACAATACACTACTAAATAACTAAGAGATCACTGAATCAATCAAAGCAGAAATAAAAAAATACCTAGAAACAAATGACAATGAAAACAAGATGACCCAAACCGTATGGGATGCAGCAAAAGCAGTTCTAAGAGAGAATTTTATAGCAATATAATCCTACCTCAAGAAACAAGAAAAATCTCAAATAAAAAAACCTAATCTTACACCTAAAGCAATTAGAGAAAGAAAAACAAAAAACCTCCAAAGTTAGCAGAAGGAAAGAAATCATGCAAATCAGATCAGAAATAAATGAAAAAGAAATGAAGGAAACAACAGCAAAGATCAATAAAACTAAAAGCTGGTTCTTTGAGAACCTATACAAAATTGATGAACCATTAGCTAGGTTCATCATGAAAAAAAGGGAGAAGACTCAAATCAATAGACTCGGAAATGAAAAAGGAGAAGTAACAACTGACACTGCAGAAATACAAAGGATCACAAGAGATTACTACAAGCAACTCTATGCCAATAAAATGGACGACCTGGGTGAAATGCACAAATTCTAAGAAAAGCACAACCTTCTGACCCTGAAAAGGAAGAAATAGAAAATATAAACAGACCCATCACAAGCACTGGAATTGAGACTGTGATTAAAAATCTTCCAACAAACAAAAGCGCAGGACCCGATGGCTTCAGAGGCAAATTCTATTAAACCTTTAGAGAAGAGCTAACACCTATCCTTCTCAAACTCTTCCAAAATACAGCAGAGAGAGGAACATTCCCAAACTCATTCTACAAGGCCACCATTACCCTGATACCAAAATCAGACAAAGATGTCACAAAATAAGAAAACTACAGTCCAATACGACTGATGAACATAGATGCAAAAATCCTCAACAAAATACTAGCAAACAGAATCCAACAGCACATTAAAAGGATCATACACCCTGATCAAGTGGGGTTTATCCCAGGAATGCAAGGATTCTTCTATATACTCAAATCAATCAATATGATAAACCATATTAACAAACTGAAGGAGAAAAACCACATGATCATCCCAACAAATGCAGAAATAGCTTTCGACAACATTCAACACTGATTTATGATAAAAACCGTCCAGAAAATAGGCATAGAGGGAACTTACCTCAACATAATAAAGCCCATATATGAAAAACCCACAGCGAACATTGTTCTCAATGGTGAAAAACTGAAACCATTTCCACTAAGATCAGTGACAAGACAATGTTGTCCACTCTCACCACTATTATTCAACGTAGTTTTGGAAGTTTTAGCCACAGCAATCAGGGAAGAAAAAGAAATAAAAGAATCCAAATTGGAAAAGAAGAAGTAAAACCGTCACTGTTTGAAGATGACATGATACTATACATAGAGAATCTTAAAGCTTCTACCAGAAAACTACTAGAGCTAATCATTGAATTTGGTAAAGTAGCAGGACACAAAACTAATGCACAGAAATCTCTTGCATTCTTATACACTAATGATGAAAAATCAGAAAGACGAATTAAGGAATCACTCTCATTTACCATTGCAACTAAAAGAATAAAATACCTAGGAATAAACCTACCTAAGGAGACAAAAGACTTGTATGCAGAAAACTATAAGACACTGATGAAAGAAAGTAAAGTAAAGATGATACAAACAGATCGAGAGATATACCATGTATTTGGGTTAGAAGAATCTACATTGTGAAAATGACTATACTACCCAAAGCACTCTACAGATTCATTGCAATCCCTAGCAAACTATCAATAGCATTTTGGACAGAACTAGAATAAGTAATTTCACATTTGTATGGAAGCACAAAAGACCCTGAATAGTCAAAGCAATCTTGAGAAAGAAAAACGGAACTGGAGGAATCAGGTTCCCTGACTTCAGACTATACTTCAGTAATCAAGACAGTATAGTACTGGCACAAAAACAGAAATATAGATCAACGGATCAGGATAGAAAGCTGAGAGGTAAACCCACACAGATATGGTCACCTTATTTTTAATAAAGGAGGCAAGAATATACAATGGAGAAAAGATAACCTCTTCAATAAGTGGTGCTGGGAAAAGTGGACAGCTACATGTAAAAGAGTGAAATTAGAACACTTCCTAACACCATACATAAAGTAAACTCAAAATGGATTAAAGACCTATGTGTGGCCAGACAGTATAAAACTATTAGAGGAAAACATAGGCAGAACACTCTATGACATAAATCACAGAAAGATCCTTTTGACCCTCCTCCTAGAGAAAGGGAAATTAAAAAAACAAAAAACAAATGCGACCTAATGAAATTTAAAAACTTTTGCACAGCAAAGGAAACCACAAACAAGACGACAAGACAACCCTCAGAATGGGAGAAAATATTTGCAAATGAAGCAACTGAAAAAGGATTAATCTCCAAAATATACAAGCAATTCATGCAGCTCAATATGATAAAAATAAAATATACAAGCAGTTCATGCAGCTCAATATGATAAAAACAAACAACCTTATCCAAAAATGGGCAGAAGACCTAAGTAGACATTTCTCGAAAGAAGATATACAGCTTGCCAACAAACATCTGAAAGGATACTCAACATCACTAATCATTAGAGAAAGGCAAATCAGAATTACAATGCGGTATCACCTCATACCAGTCAGAATGACCATCACCAAAAGGTCTACAAACAATATATGCTGAAAAGGGTTTGGAGAAAAGGGAATCCTCTTGCATTGGAGGGAATGTAAATTGATACAGCCTCTATGGAGAACAGTATGGAGGTTCCTTAAAAAACTACAAATAGAACTACCATACGACCCAGCAATCCCACTAATGGGCATATACCCTGAGAAAACTATAATTCAAAAAGAGTCATGTACCAAAATGTTCATTGAAGCTCTATTTACAATAGCCAGGACATGGAAGCAACCTAAGTGTCCATGATCGGATGAATGAATAAAGAAGATGTGGCACATATATACAATGGAATATTACTCAGCCATGAAAAGAAATGAAATTGAGTTATTTGTAGTGAGGTGGATGGACCTAGAGTCTGTCATACAGAGTGAAGTAAGTCAGAAAGAGAAAAGCAAATCCCATATGCTAACACATGTATATGGAATCTAAAAAAAAAAAATTCTGAAGAACCTAGGGGCAGCACAGGAATAAAGATACAGAGGTAGAGAATAGACTTGAGGACACGGGGAAGAGGAAGTGTAAGCTAGCACAAAGAGAGAGTGGTATCAATATATATACACTACCAAATGTAAAATGGATGGCTGGTGGGAAATACCTGCATAGCACAGGGAGATCAGCTCAGTTCTCTGTGACCCGTTAGAGAGGTGAGATAGGGAGGGTGGGAGGGAGACACAAGAGGGAAGGGATATTGGGATATGTGTATATTTCTGGCTGATTTGGTTTGTTATACAGCAGGAGCTAACACACCATTATAGAGCAATTATACTCCAATAAAGATGTTGAAAAAAAAATCCAGCTTCATCACTTAAGAAATGCTAATTTCCACACAGCATAACATAATTAAGCCATGTTTTCTGCCACTTTATAATAAGTATTATATTTTATCCAGGGTTCAATAGCATATTCATCATTTTGTTTTAAGATTATCTAAAGCAACTTCCATGTTCATATTTCTACAGTCTGTTTATAATGTATTCTCTAAAATGATAGGATCTTTCTTTACTGTGCTGCTTAATTCCACCTGAGAACTCACCCGTTACTTTTAGTATTCTTATTTCTAGTCTCTTCAAGGCAATCTAGGCTTTCTTTATTATGCACCTGGGAACTCTTCCAGCTTTTACCCATTACTCAGTACCACATCCAGTTCTACAGTTGTAGTTATTTGTTACAACAGCACCCTACTATCTGTATTATCTGTTCCAAAACCAGTATTAGTTTTGTAGGGCTCCTGTAACTTAATACTACAAATTGAGTAGCTTAATACACCAGAATTTCTTCTCTCACTGTTCTAGAGGCTGGGAGTCTGAAATCAAGGCAATCCTTCCTTTGAATCTTCTGAGGAAGTATTTTTCTTTGCCTTTTCCTAGTTTCTGGTGGTTTCAGCAATTCTTGATATTAGTTGGTTTATAAATATAGTATGGCAATCTCTGCCTCTGTCATCACATGACATTTTCCCTGTATGAATTTCTGTGTCTCTCTGCATAGCCTTCGTATAAAGATACCAGTCACTGGATTAGGGCCCCTAATCCAGTATTATCTCAACAAAACCTGGTTACATCTGCACAGGCTGTATTTTCAAATAGGGTCACATTTAGATACCAGAGATTAAGACTGCACATATGTTTTTTTTGTGGACATAATTCAACCTATGAAAGCTATGTTCCAGAGTCTGAAGGGCATGTAAACTGCATACTGGTGGTTAAATTGTTTCACAGGACTATGGAGATCCAAGTGGCCTCAACTTCTAAATATAGATTAGTCAGTTGAAGATTGATTGGGGACACAATAACCTAATTTAGATACTGAACAAGTACGTAAGGTAGTGGGGAAGACTTTGGAGTCTGTTGCTGAGATAGGTTCATTATTCTGGGTCCCAGGAAGACCTCGAATGAGCTCTGTCACTCTCCACAGACCTGTTTCACACTGCTCAGAAGCAGTCTCTAGTGAATTAGGGCTGGTTTGGCACCCAGCAGCTGGGGTGTTCTTCAAAGAGCTGGAGTTTTATGGACAGAGCTAGGGTACTAGGTGGACTGCTAAGATCCCACAATTCTGAAATGACCTGCCCACATTTCTTCTTTACCCATCACTCCATACACCTGAAATATCAATACTCTCTCCCACTGCTCATCATCTGTTTTTCCTTCTCTTCTCTCCTTTGCTACCACATTCTTCCTTCTTCTGAAATATTAATATCTTCTCTCCTTCATCTCTTACCCCTTTTCTTTTTTTGTTCTCCCTACTTACTTAGCATGTCCCATCATGTCACCTTTACTCTCCTCTTATCTGCCTTATTCACCTGGCGCTTGCCTCCTGCAGTTCATCACCAGTGTGTCACAGCTTACTGACTACTTCATCAACCACTACCTGGAGGAGCTCCACTTCTGCCATCTACTGGGTATGAAGGGTGAGATTGCAGAGGTCTATGCAGAGCATAGACATGTTCTGGGCACCATCATTCTATTCTGTCCTGTATACTCAAGGTATGACTTTACCTTGAACACTTCCCCCTTGTCATGCATACATTTCTCTTGGCTCTCCTAACTCCCTCTCCCTTTGTGATATGCTATCCCTCTTCCTAGACCAACGTCTCCCACATTGTATCTCAGTTTCCAGGCTACCAGCAACATGACTTACAGGAGCTGCTGTAGTTCATCCTTGATTTGTGCATGAGGATCTCAGTCGGGTGAAGAAGATAGAACATGTAGTGCTGTGTGATGCCATTCAGGGTAGTTTGCTCCTGAAAGACCCTCAGTTCTGAGAGCCTCATTAAAGCCACTGGACATCTGTTTCAGGGTTTCTTTGGTCTCCCTGGGATCCAACAAATGCACTATTTTCTGTTAATGTTCCCTCCACCATGACCTAAAATTCAACCTCAGTCTCAACGTTAGCTCTAACACCATATTTGCCCCCATTTCTAGCCCAGAGTTAACCTCCGCCCAGTCTTCTGCCCAAAGTAATCTCCAACCTCAACAGTGAACACAGGCTACAGATATCCAAGTAACTCTACCTTTTGACTTTATTGGCATCTCTAACCACATATGCTTCCATACTTGCCCCAGAAAACAACTTCACCTTCCTATATCTCCCTAGCATGATTGTGAACAAGAGGTTGCTCAGGAGACCTGGCAGAACCACAAGGAGCAGAATGATTCTGTGATAGTGGCACTTCCCAGGGTGTCTTCAGATCTACACTAGTGTGCTCTAATTGGAGCCATATATCTGTAACCTTCAACACCTTCTGCTACTTCAGTGTCCCACTACCGATCAGCCATGAGAGGGTGATGGAGGTCTTCTTGGTCTCCACGGATCCCCACAGCAAACCAGAGCAGGTATGGAAGGAATGAGAATGTGGGACATATAGTCAGAGTATGATTACTCTGCCATACCTCAAGGTTCCCTGCATTAATTTAGCACTTGCCTTTCTGATCTTTTCTGGATGTGATTTCTTTCTAAGCCCTGGCTCATGGTCCCCAAGAAAGGAAAAATCTTTAATCTGTGTGACTTTGTCCACACACGCAGGTGTTTTGCCAGACAGGGTGAGGCTTTGTGATGGAGAAAGAGTAGGACTCAGGGAAAGGGAGACAGAAGGACATGGGGAGACACTGTAGATTGATCCACTTGCTACATGCATCTCCTCCCCAGATGACGATTGCCTATGTCTTCTGACATCACTTTTACAAGATATATGAGAGGGGCTCTACACTGAGGAGATATATTCCTGTGAGCAATGGCCCAAAAGACCTCCTCTGCCTCTTTTTATCTGACCGCCAGCTAGGCCATCTTTTCTTTTTCCTTACCCCAGCTATTCACTTGGCACTTTCCAGTACATTATTCCTCAAAAAGGCAGGGAACTTAGTGACACTGATTCAGTGAGATAGAGGATGACAGAACTTTACACTGAGTGTCCTTGAGGTTTTTTTCTTGTTGTGAGAGTGAAATTGCTGGTTTGTATATATTTTATTTAGCACCTACTAACTGTCTCCTGTACCAGATGCTAACCTGAACTTCTTATTTATTTATAATCATCAAAAATAGAAGGTATTCTTAAAAATGGAAAACACTAAGTCAAAAATCACTGGGAATTATAAAAATTTCAGAAAAAAAGAGTTTGCAGAAAAAAAATTTGAGGGTAAGCAAAAGTTGAAATAGAAAGTTATTTGTAAATTGTGCATTTTCAAAAATAAATTACAATTTTCTCCAGCAGTTTGGCCATGTCAAAATACTGTTTAGGAAGATCAGGTAAAAACTAAAGTGCTGTATAAGTTATCCAGCACTTGGTAAGGCAGAAAACATTTGGTGAATTTTCAGGCCCTTTAAAAATACTTTCAAGCTCTAAGGAGTGAGCGTGTGAAAATAGTTATGGCAGGACCATAGAATTTTTCTTTGGATGCCCTGATCAGACTTGACCTGATATCCCTTCTCTTTGCCCCCCACAGACATAACGTATCAAGTAGGGTTAGGATAATCAGAGCACAGGAGAGGACATTGTACTTCCTCTCTAACTGTGGGAACTTACCCCAGCCCAGGACCATACTTTTACAATGATCTAATGTTCTTTGGGCAACTACTCCTGGTGTAAGTGCCCCGACAGCAGCTCATCTGTGATGCGTTGTATTACATCCTGTTACATCAGCTCTCATGATTGTGTCCTTCTTGAGAGGAAGGGAGAAATGAGATCTGAATTTAATCCTGGGTATATAACTGTTTATTTGATACTTTTCAACATCCAAAAGACAACTCAAGCAACATAGCCATAAGGGAGCTTTTAGTTTTTTTCTTCCTCAAAACCTCTGGCTGCACAACTGCCCCACTTAGGTGGTGGTGATGCAGAGGTGAACAAAACAGACAAAATACAGAAATTTTCATCTTGTGCTTAGTTGTCTTGTCCTTGGATAGGCATGATTATTTGTGTTTTCACCAATAGACTTTCATGAGACTTAAAGTCTAAAGTCTTTTTCATGGCTAACAAAGCAGTACATTTTCTGGCTACTAAGTATACATTAAACTGTCATGCCTCATTCTGTACTTAAATGTACTGAGAAGTTTACAAATGTTTGTTTTTGTTTACCATTAGCTTCTTATCATACTTAAAATCTAAATTCTTGTGGCACACAAGATCCTACACTATCCAGTCACTGGATAGTGAGCAGTCATGCTCACCTACCACATATTTATGTCACCTCCTCAGACTTTCTCCTAATTAAGAACTGATTATGCGTGGTGTCACCAGTGGCTTTCCATTAAAAAGTAAAATCATGGGCTCTGCCTTTCACTGCCTTGTGTTCCTGCCTCAGATATCTCCTCTTCTCCACTGATGGATACTACGTGATCAGACCCAACTTAGATGAGAAAGGTAAAGTAAAGGAGGGAGAGAGGACACACAAGGATGAGGGCCTGTACGTATAGTATCATGGCCTGAATGATAGTGAGGAGCAGAGGGGCAGGTAGTTCAGGAATTGAGGGTATGGGAAACGTCTAATCAACATAGGATTCCTCAGATATACATTTCAGCTCAGCCCATTAAGGCTTGCATAACTCTTTCCGTCTTTGAAATTCGACCCTGTCCCAGGAGACACAGAGGATAAAGACAACATCTCTATGGCAGGGAAAGCAGATGAAAGTAGTCCCCAAGACCATGGGCAAGAAAAAAGACCAATCCAGGGTGTTAGGTGGGAGCCACACTCTCTCAGACAGCTCACCAGGCTCAGCTCACAGAAGAACAACAGGGCAAGATTCTATTCACCCTAAAGACAGTGAATTCCAGTGGGACTAGCAACTAGTCAGCCTTCAGTAAGGATAGCCATAGTGTCTCCTTCACGTATGACCACCAGGATAGGGAACCTGGGTAGTAGTCTTTCTTGGGAACAGAAAAGATTGACCATCTACGCTTGTCCCTGACCAGCTGTACATTGCCATCAGCTGGGAGCCAGAGATGAAGGAGAGTTTCTATGACACGATGGAAGCTGAGGTAAACAAGATTCTAGTAATTTGGCTATATGTTCACATTATGCTCCCCCAACTCTCCTGATGCTTGGCTCCCTTAACTACTCCCGCTGTGAACAGGGAGAGATAGGGTCCAGGTTCAGTAGAGCCTTGAAACCTGATTACCCATTTAAGAATTCTCAGGGCTGCAGTTTTTTATGTATATTTTGCAGGAAAGATGGAGTGTCTCTTGTGACTACATGTTGGAAGAGAGTGGGAGGGACGGTTAGGAAGTTTTCCCTCTAAATCTGGAGACTTTTCTCTCTATCTTATTGTAATGTTCAGTATATCTAAGGAGGGAGAAGTAGCAGCAGCAGCAGCAGAAATAACAGAAGCAATAACAATGCTACATTGTATATATATATATTTTTTAACATCTATATTGGAGTATAATTGCTTTACAATGGTGTGTTAGTTTCTGCTTTATAACAAAATGAATCAGCTATACACATACATATGTTCCCAGATCTCTTCCCTCTTGCATCTCCCTCCCTCCCACCCTCCCTATCCCACCCCTCTAGGTGGTCACAAAGCACAGAGTTGATCTCCCTGTGCTATAAGGTTGCTTCCCACTAGCTATCTATTTAACGTTTGGTAGTGTATATATGTCCATGCCACTCTCTCACTTTGTCCCAGCTTACCCTTACCCCTCCCCATATCCTCAAGTCCATTCTCTAGTAGGTCTGTGTCTTTATTCCCGTCTTGCCACTAGGTTCTTCATGACTTTTTTTTTCTCCTTAGATTCCATATATATGTGTTAGCATACTGTATTTGTTTTTCTCTTTCTGACTTACTTCACTCTGTATGACAGACTCTAATTCCATCCACCTCATTTCAAATACCTCCATTTCATTTCTTTTTATGGCTGAGTAATATCCCATTGTATATATGTGCCACATCTTCTTTATCCATTCATCCGATGATGGACACTTAGGTTGCTTCCATGTCCTGGCTATTGTAAATAGAGCTGCAATGAACATTTTGGTACATGACTCTTTTTGAATTATGGTTTTCTCAGAGTATATGCACAGTAGTGGGATTGCTGGGTCATATGGTAGCTCTATTTGTAGTTTTTTAAGGAACCTCTATACTGTTCTCCATAGTGGCTGTATCAATTTACATTCCCACCAACAGCGTAAGAGTGTTCCCTTTTCTCCACACCCTCTCCAGCATTTACTGTTTGTAGATTTTTTGATGATGGCCATTCTGACCGGTGTGAGATGATACCTCATTGTAGTTTTGATTTGCATTTCTCTAATTACTAATGAGGTTCAGCATGTTTTCATGTGTTTGTTGGCAATCTGTATATCTTCTTTGGAGAAATGTCTATTTAGGTCTTCTGCCCATTTTTGGATTGGGTTGTTTATTTTTTTGTTATTGAGCCGCATGAGCTGCTTGTAAATTCTGGAGATGAATCCTTTGTCAGTTGCTTCATTTGCAAATATTTTATCCCATTCTGAGTGTTGTCTTTTGGTCTTGTTTATGGTTTCCTTTGCCGCGCAAAAGTTTAAAGTTTCATTAGGTCCCATTTGTTTATTTTTGTTTTTATATCCATTTCTCTAGGGGCTGGATCAAAAAGGATCTTGCTCTGATTTATGTCATAGAGTGTTCTGCCTGTGTTTTCCTCTAAGAGTTTGATAGTGTCTGGCCTTACATTATGTCTTTTTAATATATTTTGAGTTTATTTTTGTGAATGGTGTTAGGGACTGTTCTAATTTCCTACTTTTACATATACCTGTCCAGTTTTCCCAGCACCACTTATTGAGGACACTGTCTTTTCTCTACTGGGTATCCTTGTCACCTTTATCAAAGTTAAGGTGACCATATGTACGTGGGTTTATCTTTGAGCTTTCTATCCTGTTGCATTGATCTATGTTTCTGTTTTTTTCCAGTACCATACTGTCTTGATTACTGTAGCTTTGTAGTATAGTCTGAAGTCAGGGAGCTTGATTCCTCCAGCTCCATTTTTCGTTCTCCAGATTGCTTTGGCTATTCAGGGTCTTTTGTATTTCCATACAAATTGTGAAACTTTTTGGTCTAGTTCTGTGAAAAAAACCAGTGGTAGTTTTCTCGGGATTGCATTGAATATGTAGATTGCTTTGGGTAATACAGTCATATTCACAATGTTGATTCTTTCAATTCAAGAACATGGTATATCTCTTCATCTGTTTGTATCATCCTTAGTTTCTTTCATCAGTGTATTACAATTTTCTGCATATAGGTCTTTTTTCTTCTTAGGTAGGTTTCTTCCTAGATATTTTATTCTTTTTGTTGCAATGGTAAATGGGAGTGTTCTCTTAATTTCACTTTCAGATTTTTCATCATTAGTGTATAGGAATGCAAGAGATTTCTGTGCATTAATTTTGTATCCTGCTACTTTACCAAATTCATTGATTAGCTCTAGTAGTTTTCTGGTAGCCTTTTTAGGATTCTCTATGTATAGTATCATGTCATCTGCAAACAGTGACAGCTTTATTTCTTCTTTTCTGATTTGGATTCCTTTTATTTCTTTTCCTTCTCTGATTACTGTGGCTAAAACTTCCAAAACTATGTTGAATATACATTGTATATTAAACCCACTATATTCTAAGTAGTTGCTGTTCCGAGACTTTAGAAACATTAACTTTTCATCTTCACAAGAACCCAGTGATGCATAGTCATTATTATTCCCTTTTGAAAATGAGGAAACTGTGATACAAAGAGGTTAAATAACTTATCGAGCAGCACAGAACCCCTAAGTAGCAGGGCTTGATTGAACCCAGGCAATCTGTTGTTGGAGTCCATGCTCTTAACACTTGGCATTTGTCTATCACTCTTGACTTGCTGTTTATTCACCCCTTCTTACACTTAGTTATCTGTTCACCTAACTCTAGGGCTATGTGAAGCATGACTCTATCGGGTGTATCTTGAAGAAGTCTCGGGTGCGTATACATGAGTGTATTGAAATCTTCACCACTGCAGAGACGCTAGAGAAAGAGAATCTCTAGTGAGAAGCATGCATAGAGCCTTTGGGACTTTACAGTCAGGTCTTTGATACCTCTCCAAATACGTGCTGCTCTTCCCCTCAAATCGCGTGCTGCTCTTCCCCTCAAATCGCGTCTGCTTCATGGACTTCAACACCTCAGTTGTGTTCCAACCTCAGAATTTTGTGTAGTTTATTTCTGCCAGAAAATATCTTCTTCCTGATGACTGCAAAGTTTATTTCTCCTCTTCTTTGCTCAGGTTACCTTCTGCTCACGGGTTATTTTCTGAAAGAGATCTTCCTTACCACTATAAATAAATACTCTGACTTGTCCATCTTTATTTTCTATTCAGTTTCTTGGCTTTTTACTTTATTTTTTAAAATAAATTTATTTATTTTATTTATTTATTTTTGGCTGCGTTGGGTCTTCATTCCTGCACGTGGGCTTTCTCTAGTTGCAGTGAGCGGGGTTACTCTTTGTTGTGGTGCACGGGCTTCTCACTGCTGTAGCTTCTCTTGTTGCGAAGCACGGACTCTAAGCGCACAGGTTCAGTAGTTGTGGCTCATGGGCTCTAGAGCGCACAACTCTCTTGCCTGGCGGGAGCACCAAGAGCCTTTCATCCACACAGCTCAGAAAAAAGGGAGGAAAGAAAGAAAGAAGGTAAAATGAAATAATGTAAAAAAATAAAATAAATATGACACAGAGACATTAAGTGAAAAAAATGGTGCTGATAGATTTGTAAAAACAGAGTATTTGTGAAGTGCAAAAAGTGAAGTGCCATAAAATGAAGTATGTGTTGTTTATATACTGTTTAATTTTTTAACTTTATTGAGTGTTAATTTACATATAACATTCTGTAAATTTAAGGTGTACAATGTGTTGATTTGCAAAGTGATTACCAACATAGTATTAGTTAATTCTTTTGTCATGTCACATAATTTTTATTTCTTTCTGTGGTGGGAACATTTATGATCTACTATCTTAGCAATTTTCAAATATAAAATACAGTACTATTAATATAATCATTGTGCTGCACATTAGATCCCAGTGTTTCTTCATGTTCTAACTGGAAATTTGTACCGTTTGACAAACATGGTACCCTCTTTTCTCTAACCCCCAACCCCTGGTAACCATCATTCTACTCTCTGTTTCTATGAAGTCAATGTTTTCCACCTACAAATGATCTTATTTAGTATATGTCTAACTCTCCCTTACTTAGCATACTACCCTCAAAATTCATCTAAGTTGTCACAAACCGCAGGATTACCTACTTTTTCATGGATAAATAATATACATATATTCACACAGACACACACAATACATTGTTATCCATTTGTCGGCCGGCAGTCACTTAGGTTATTTTGTGTCTTAACTATTTTGAATAGTTCAGTGAACACAGGAGGGCATATATCTCTTTTGAGAGCCTGTTTTTATTTTCTTTGGATATTTGCCCAGGAGTGGGATTTCTGGATCATGTGGTAGCTCTATTTTTAGTTTTTTAAGGAATCACCATACTTTCTCCATAGTGACTGCACCAATTTACATTCCCACCAACAGTGTTCAGAGATTCCCTTTTCTACACACCCTCTCCAGCATTTATTATTTGAGACTTTGAAATGATGGTCATTCTGCTGGCCTGAGGTGGTACCTCCTCGTTATTTTGATCTGCAATTATCTAATGATGGGCATCTTATCATGTGCCTACTGCCCACCTGTATGTCTTCTTTGGAGAAATATCTATTTAGGTCTTCTGCCCATTTTTCGATTGAGTTGTTTGTTTTTTTGTTGTTGAGTTGTATGAGCTGTGGAACTTAAAACAAAATATATGGAACTTAAAACAAAAACCATAAGAAAAATGGTTATGATGAACCAAGGGGAGGAGAGGAATACAGATGCAGACATAGAGAATGCACTTCAGGACACAAAATGAAAGAGTAGTATTGACATATGTACACTCCCTAAAGTAAAATAGATAGTTCGTGGGAAGAAGATGAACAACACAGGGGATAAGCTTGGTGATTTCTGATCACACAGAGGACTGGCATAGGGAGGTTGGCAGGGAAACAGAAAGGGAGAGGGGATATAAGCACATAGGTACACACTTGGTTGATTCCTTTAGTTATAAAGAAGAAATTAACAAAGCATTGTAAAGCAATTATACTCCAAAAAAGATGTTCATATAATAATCAGGCCAGGAAAGAATGGAATAGAAACTAAGAAAACAATAGCAAAGATCAATGAATGTAAAAGCTGGTTCTTTTAGAAAATGAACAAAATTGATAATCTTTGGCCAGACTCATCAAGAGAAAAAGAAAGAGGACTCAAATGAATAAAATCAGAAATTAAAAAAACAAGAAATTACATAGGACAACGTGGAATTACAAAGGATCATAAGAGACTACCGCAAACAGCTATATGCCAATACAATGGACAATCTGAAAGAGATGGACAAATTTTTAGGATAATACAACCTGCTAGGACTGAAAGAGAGAGAAATAGAAGATAAAGAGAACAATTAGAAGTAATGAAATTGATACTATGACTTACAATCTTCCCAAAAGCAAAACTCTATGTGGATGGCTTCAAAGAAAATGCTATCCAACATTTAGGGAGGAGCTAACACATATTCTCTTATAGTGTTCTCAAATAGTGCGGATGGTGGAATACTCCCAAATTCATTCTAACTGACACTAAAACCAGAAAAGATAATACAAAAAAAGAAAATTAGAGACCATTATCACTGATGAACGTAGATGCAAAAATCCTCAACAAAAACTAACAGAGAGAATCCAACAAAATTTTAACATGATCATACACCAAGATCAAGTGGAATTTCCTAGAGAGCCAAGGATTCTTCAATAAATGCATATCAATTTATATGATACAGCCTATTAAAAAATTGAAGGATAAAAAGAGTATGATAACCTAAATAGATGAGAAACAGTTTTCGACAAAATTCAACACCAATTTATGATTTTTTAGAAAACCACTAAACCTACTAGGCATACAAGGAACCTACATCAGCATAATAAATGTCAAGTGTAACAAACCAACAGGCAACATCTCTCTCAAGGGTGAAAATCTGAAAACATTTCCTCTAAGATTAGGAACAAGACGAGGTTGCCCACTCTCACCAATGTTATACAAAATAGTTTTGGTAGTTTTGGCCACAGCAATCAGAGAAGTAAAAGAAATGAAAAAAAAGAAGTAAAATTGGAAAAGAAGAAGTAAATCTCTCACTGGTGGCAGATGATATGATACTGTACGTACAGCACCCAAAAGGGGATGTCAGAAAACTATGGAAGCTAAACAATGAATTTTCTGAAGTAGCAGGATAAAAGTGAATGAACAGAAATCTCTTACATTCCTATACACTAACAATGAAAAATCTGTCAGAGAAATTAAGTAAACATCCGCATTTACCATTGCAACCAAAAGAATAAATATGTAAGAAGATACATACCTATGGAGACAAAGACATTTATGCAGAAACTATAAGAAATTGATGAAAGAAATTAAGGACCATACAAACAGAGGTAGAGATATATAATGTTCTTGGATTGCAAGAATCAACATTGTGAAAAGGACTATACAACCCTAAGCAATCTATAAATTAAACGCAATCCCTATCAAACTACTAGGGGCATTTTTCAGAGAACTAGAACTAATAATTTCACAACTTGTATGCAATTGCAAAGACCTGAATAGCATAAGCAAACTTGAGAAAGAAACACAGAGCTGGAGGAATCAGTCTCCCTGACTCCAGACTATACTGCAAAGTTACAGTAATCCAAAGAGTATGGTAATGGCAGAAACAGAGGAATATATCAATGAGACAGGAGAGAAAGACAAGAGACAAGTCCATGTATATATGATGATCTTATCTTGGATAAAGCCAACAAGAATATGCAATGGAGAAAAAACAGCCACTTCAATACGTGGTGCTGCGATAAATGGAAGGCTACATGTTAAAGAGTGAAAATAGAACAATTCCTAATATTTTACAGACAAATAGACTCAAAATTGAATGAAGACATAAAAGGAGGGCCAGACACTTTAAAACTCTTAGAGGAAAACTTAAGCAGAACACTCTATGACATAAATAACACCAAGATCCTTTTGAACAACCTCCTAAAGAAATAGAAATAAAAATAAAAATAAACAAATGGGACCTAATGAAACTAAAACTTTGGCACAGCAAAGGAAACCGTAAAGAAGACACACACACACACACACAAAAAAAAAACCCTCAGAATGGAAGGAAATATTTGCAAAAAAAGCCACTGACAAAGGATTACTCTCTAAAATATATAACACCTAATGAAACTCAGGATCCAAAGTCAAATAAACAAATCCAATAGTGGAGAGAAGAGCTAAATGGACATTTCTCTGAAGAAGATACACAGATTGCAAAGAAATACAGGAAAGGGTGCTCAATATCACGAACCATAAGTGAAATGCAAATCAGTAGAAAACAGAGGTATCACCACACACTGCTCAGATTAACCATCCTCAAACTATGTATAAACTGTAAAGACTGGAGAGGATGTGGAGAAAAGGGAACCCTCTTGCACTGTTGGTGGGAAGGCACATCGACACAGCCACTATGAAGGACAGTATGGAGTTTCCTTAAAAAACAAAACTCACTAATACAATATGACCCAGCACTCCCACTAATGAGCATATACCCTAAGAAACCCATAATTCAAATAGAGTCAAGTACCACAATGTACTTGTAACAGTGTTTACAATAGCCAAGACATGGAAGCAACCTAAGTATCCTTTGCCAGTGGAATGAATAAAGAAGATGTGGCACATATATACACTGGAATATTATTCAGCCATAATAGGAAATGAAATTGAATTATTTGTAGTTAGCAGTATGGACCTAGATTCTGTCAAACACAGTGAGGTAATTCAGAAAGAGAAAAACAAATATCGTATGCTAACAAATATGTAGAATCTGAAACAACAACAATGAGAAAAAATGGTTATGATAAACCTAAGGGCAGGAAAGCAATAAAGATGCATATGTAAAGAACGGACTTGAGGACACGAAGTGAAAGAGTAGGATTGACATCTTTACACTCCTCAGTGTAAGTTAGACAGCTAGTGGGAAGCAGCTGTATAGCACAGGGAGATCAGATCGGTGCTTTGTGACCACCCAGAGAGCTGTCATAGGGAGGGTGGTCGGGAGACAAAAAAGAGCAGGGGATATGCGGATATACGTATACATATAGCTGATTGCCTTTGTATACAGCAGAAATTAAGAAAGCATTGTAAAGCAATTATACTCCAATAAAGATATTAATAAAATAATAAGGCCAGAAAAGAATGAAATATAAACTAAGAAAACAATAACAAAGATCAATGAAACTAAAAGACGGGTCATTTAGAAAATTAACAAAATTGATAAATCTTTCACCATAGTCATCAAGAAACAAAGGAGGAGGACTCAAATCAATAAAATTAGAAATAAAGAAAACCCGAGAAATTACAACGGACAATGCACAATTACAAAGGATCATAAGATACTACCAGAAACAACTATATGCCAATACAATGGGCAACCTGAAATAAATGGACAAATTCTTATGGCCATACAACCTTCCAGGACTGAACCAGAGAGAAATAGAAAAGATAAACCGACCAATACAAGTAATGAAATTGAAACTGTGACTTAAAATCTTCCAATAATCAAAAATCCAGGTGGATGGCTTAACAAAAATATGCTTTCCAACATTTAGGGAAGAGCTAACACACATTGTTCTCATCCTTATCCCAATAAATGCAGACTAAGGAACAATCACAAATACGTTCTAACAGGTCACCATCACCCTGATACCAAAACCACACAAAGATATCACAAAACCGGTAATTACAGATTATTGTCACTGAAGAACATACATTCAAAAATGTTCAACCATAAAGAATCAGAGAGAATCAAACAAAATATTACAAGGATCATTCACGAAGATCATAAGGAGATATTCCCAGGAATGCAAGGATTCTTCAAAAATGCCCATCAGGAAATGTGATACACCCTATTAACAAACTGAAGGATAAAAACCTTATTATAATTTCAATACATGAAGAAAAAAATTTTGACACAATTCAACACCAATTTATGGTAATAAATAAATAAATGAATAAACACTCCACAACGTAGGCATAGTGGGAACCTACCTCAACACAATAAACGTCATGTATGACAAACCCACGGCCAACATCATTCTCAAGGGTGAAAACCTGATATTTCCTCTAAGATCAGGAATAAGACAAGGTTGCCCACTCTCACCACTAGCACTCAAAACGGATTTGGAAGTTTTAGCCACAGCAATCAGAGAAGAAAAAGAAATGAAAGGAATCCAAATTGGAAAACAAGAAGTAAAATCTACACTGTTTGCACATGACGTGATACTATACATAGAGAATCAAAATGGGCTACCAGAAACCTACTACAACTAATCAATGAATTAACGATAGTAGCAGGATAAAAAATGAATGCACAGAAATCTCTTGCATTCCTATGCACTAACGATTAAAAATCTGACAGAGAAATTAAGGAAACATTCCCGTCTACCACTGCAACAGAAAGAATATAATACCTAAGGAGAAAACTACCTTCGTAGACACAGACATGTATGCAGAAAAAGATAGGACACTGATGAAAGAAATTAAAGACCAAACAGAGAGATAAAGAGTGTTCCTGGATTGGAAGAATTAACATCATGAAAAACAGTTACAATGCAAAGCAATCTATAGATTCAATTCAGTCCCTATCAAACCAAAAATGTCATTTTTTCAGAGAACTGGAACAAAAAAATTCAAAATTGTAGGCAAAAGAAAAAGACCCCGAATAGCAAGAGCAATGTTGAGAAAGAAAAACGGAGCTGCAGGAATCAGCCTCCCTAACTACAGATTATTCTGCAATGTTACAGTAATCAAGACAGTATGGTACTGGAACAAACACAGAAATATAGATCAAGGGGACAGGAGAGAAAGACCAGAGACAAGCTCAAGCACATATGGTGACCTTATCTTGGATAAAGGAGGCAAGAATATACAATGGAAGAAAACAACCTCTTCAAAATGTGGTGCTGGGAAAACAGGAAGGCTACATGTTAAAGAGTGAAATTAGAAAACTTCCTAATGCTGTACACAAAAAAAGACTAAAAATGGATGAAAGATGTAAATGGAGGGCAAGACAATTTAAAACTCTTAGGGGAAGCCCTAGGCAGAAACTCTACCTCATAAATCACAGCAAGTTCCTTCTAACCAATCTTGTAGATAAATGCAAATGAAAGCAAAAATAAACAGTTGGGACATAATGAAAGTTAAAAGCTTTGAACCAGCAGAGGAAACCATAAAGAAGACAAAAAGAAAACCCTAAAAATGGGAGAAAATATTTGAAAAAGAAGAAAATTACAAAGGGTTACTCTTTAAAAAACATAAACGACTCATATAGCTCAGTATCAAAAAGGGAAAGAAACAAACTCAAAAATGGGCAGAAGAGCTAAATAGACATTTCTCCATAGAAGATATACAGATTGCAAAGAAACACAAGAAAGGAATCTCAGTATCACAAATAATAAAAGAAATGCATATCAAAAGAAAAATGAGATATCACTGCACACTGCTCAGATTAGCCATCCTCAAACAATGTACAAACCATAAATGCTGAAGAGGGTGTGGAGAAAACGGAACCCTCTTGCACTGTTGGTGGGAATGTAAATTGATAGAGTCACTTTGGGTAACAGATGGACTTACCTTAAAAACACCAAACTCAGTAGTAACTATGATCCAGCAGTCCCACTATTAGGCATATACACTAGAAAAACCCCATAATTCAAAATGAGTCAAGTTTTTAATTTATTTACTAATATTTTTAATATTGTTTTTATTTTTCTATTTTGTTGTTTTCTCTTTTTTTCTTATTGTTTAGTATGTTTTACCTTGTTTTCTTGTGTTAACTTTTTGTGTTTCTTTTATGCTTTCTTTGCATTTTTTAGTTTGCTGTTTTTTGGGGGATTTTTTTGGTTTTTTTTTTTTAAACATTCTTTCACGTGTTTGTTGGCGATCTGTATATCTTCTTTGAAGAAATGTCTATTTAGATCTTCTTCCCCAATTTTGGATTGGGTTGTTTGTTTTTTTGTTATTGAGCTGCTTGTAAATTTTGGAGATTAATCTTTTGACAGTTGCTTCATTGGTAAATATTTTCTCCCATTCTGAGGGTTGTCTTTTGGTCTTGTTTATGGTTTCCTTTATTGTGCAAAAGTTTTTCAGTTTCATTAGGTCCCGTTAGTTTAGTTTTGTTTTTATTTCCATTTCTGTAGGAGGTGTGTCAAAAACGAACTTGCTATGATTTATATCATAGAGTGTTCTACCTATGTTTTCCTCTAAGTGTTTGATAATGTCTGGCCTTACATTTAGGTCTTTATTTTGATTTTATTTTTGTGTATGGTGTTAGGGAGTGTTCTCATTTCATACTTTTCCATGTACCTGTCCAGTTTTCCCAGCACCACTTATTGAAGAGACTGTCTTTTCTCCACTCTATATTCTTGCCTTCTTTATCAAAGATAAGGTGACCATATATGCATGTGTTTATCTCTGGGTTTTCTATCCTGTTCCATGTATCTATATTTCTGTTTCTGTGCCAGTACCATAATGTCTTGATTACTGTAGCTTTGCAGTATCGTCTGAAGTCAGGGTGCCTGATTCCTCCAGCTCCATTTTTTGTTCTCAAGATTGGTTTGGCTATTCGGGATCTTCTGTGTTTACTCACAAATTGTGAAATATTTTGTTCTAGTTCTGTGAAAAATGCCAGTGGTTGTTTGATAGGGATTGCATTGAATCTGTAGACTGCTTTGGATAGTAGAGTCATTTTCACAATGTTGATTCTTCCAATCCAAGAACATGGTATATCTCTCCATCTATTTGTATCATCTTATTTTCTTTCATCAGTGTCTTATAATTTTCTTCATACAGGTGTTTGTCTCCTTAGGTAGGTTTATTCCTAGGTATTTTATTCTTTTTGTTGCAATGGTAAACGGGAGTGTTTTCTTAACTTCACTGTCAGAGTTTTCAGCATTATTGTATAAGAATGCCAGCGATTTCTGTGCATTCATTTTGTATCCTGCTACTTTACCAAATTCATTGATTAACTCTAGTAGTTTTCTGGTAACATCTTTAGGATTCTCTATGTATAGTATATAGTATCGTGTCATCTGCAAAGAGTGACAGCTCTAATTCTTTTCCGATTTGGATTCATTTATTTCTATTTCTTCTCTGATTGCTGTGGCTAAATCTTCCAAAACTATTTTGAATAATAGTGGTGAGAATTGGCAACCTTGTCTTGTTCCTGATCTTAGGGGAAATGGTTTCAGTTTTTCACCATTGAGGACGATGTTGGCTGTAGGTTTGTCATATATGGCCTTTATTATGTTGAGGAAAGTTCCCTCTATGCCTACATTCTGCAGGGTTTTTATCATAAATTTGTGTCGAATTTTGTCAAAAGCTTTGTCTGCATCTATTGAGATGATCATATGGTTTTTCTCCTTCAATTTGTTAATATGGTGTATCACGTTGATTGATTTCCACATATTGAACAATCCTGGCATTCCTGGAATAAGCCCCACTTGATCATGGTGTATGACCTTTGTAATGTGCTGTTGGAAACTGTTTGCTGGTATTTTCTTGAAGATTTTTGCTTCTATGTTCATCAGTGATATTGGCCTGTAGTTTTCTTTCTTTGTGACGTCTTTGTCTGTTTTTGGTATCAAGGTGATGGTGGCCTCGTAGAATGAGTTTGGGAGTATTCCTCCCTCTGCTATATTTTGGAAAACTTTGAGAAGGATAGGTGTTAGCTCTTCTCTAAATATTTGGAAGAATTCGCCTGTGAAGAGATCTGAGTGTTTTTTTTTTTGGAAGATTTTTAATCACAGTTTCAATTTCAGTGCTTGTGATTGGTCTGTTCATATTTTCTATTTCTTCCTGGTTCAGTCTCAGCAGCTTGTGCATTTCTGAGAATTTGTGCATTTCTTCCAGGTTCTCCATTTTATTGGCATAGAGTTGCTTTGTAGTAATCTCTCATAATCCTTTGTATTTCTGCAGTGTCAGTTGTTACTTCTTTTTCATTTCTAATTCTATTGATTTGAGTCTTCTCCCTTTTTTTCTTGATGAGTCGGGCTAATGCTTTATCAGGTATTGTTTTTATTTTCTCAGAGAACCGGCTTTTAGTTTTATTGATTTTTGCTATCATTTCCTTCTTTTCTTTCTCATTTATTTCTGATCTGATCTTTATGATTTCTTTCCTTATGCTAACTTTGTGGTTTTTTTGTTCTTCATTCTCTAATTTCTTTAGGTGAAAGGTTTGGTTCTTTATTTGATATGTTTCCTGTTTCTTAAGGTAGGATTATATTGCTATAAGCTTCCCTCTTAGAACTGCTTTTGCTGCATCCCATAGGTTTTGGGTCATCGAGTCTCCATTTTTTTTTTTTTTAATCCAAATGTACCAGATTTATTATTTTATTTATTTAGTTATTTTTGGCTGTGTTGGGTCTTCGTTTCTGTGCAAGAGCTTTCTCTAGTTGTAGCAAGCTTGGGACCTAGTTGCTCTGCTGCATGGGCGATCTTCACGGACCAGGGATCGAACCCAAGTCCCCTGCATTGGAAGGCAGATTCTCAACCATTGCACCACCAGAGAAGAACCCCATTGTTATTTGCTTCTAGGTATTTTTTGATTTCCCCTTTGATTTTTTTCAGGGTTCACTTGGTTATTTAGTAGTGTATTGTTTAGCCTCCATGTGTTTGTATTTTTTACAGATATTTTCATGTAATTGATATCTAGTCTTCTAGCATTGTGGTCAGAAAAGATACTTGATACGATTTCAATTTTCTTAAATTTACCAAGGGTTGATTTGTGACTTAAAATAATCTATCCTGGAGATTGTTCCAAGAGAACTTGAGAAAAATGTGTATTCTGTTATTTTTACATGAAATGTCCTATAAATATCAATTAAGTCCATCTTGTTTAATGTATCATTTAAAGCTTGTGTTTCCTTATTTATTTTCATTTGGATGATCTATCCATTGGTGAAAGTGAGGTGTTAAAGTCCCATAATATGATTGTGTTACTGTCAACTTCCCCTTTTACGGCTGTTAGTATTTGCCTTATGTATTGAGGTGCTCCTATGTTGGGTGCATAAATATTTACAATTGTTATATCTTCCTCTTGGATCGATCCCTTGATCATTACGTAGTGTTCTTCTTTGTCTCTCGTCATAGTCTTTATTTTAAAGTCTATTTTTTCTGATATGAGAATTGCTACTGCAGCTTTCTTTTGATTTCCATTTGCATGGAATATCTTTTTCCATCCCCTCACTTTCAGTCTGTATGTGTCCCTAGGTCTGAAGTGGGTCTCTTTGACAGCATATGTATGGGTCTTGTTTTAGTATCCTTTCAACTAGTCTGTGTCTTTTGGTGGGAGCATTTAATCCATTTACATTTAAGGTAATTATCGATATGTATGTTCCTAATCCCATTTTCTTAATTGTTTTGGGTTTGTTATTGTAGGTGTTTTCCTTCTCTTGTGTTCTTGCCTAGAGAAGTTCCATTAGCATTTGTTGTAAAGCTGGTTTGGTGGTGCTGAACTCTCTCAGCTTTTGCTTGTCTGTAAAGGTTTTAATTTCTCCATCAAATCTGAATGAGATCCTTGCTGAGTAGATTAATCTTGGTTGTAGGTTTTTCTCCTTCATCACTTTAAGTATATCCTGCCACTCCCTTCTGGCTTGAAGAGTTTCTGCTGAAAGTTCAGCTGTTAACCTTATGTGGATTCCTTTTTGTGTTATTTGTTGGTTTTCCCTTGCTGCTTTTAATATGTTTTCTTTATATTTATTTTTTGATAGTTTGATTAATATGTGTCTTGGCATGTTTCTGCTTGGATTTATCCTGTGTGGGACTCTCTGTGCTTCCAGGACTTGATTAACTATTTCCTTTCCTATATTAGGGAAATTTTCAACTATAATCTCTTCAAATATTTTCTCAGTCCCTTTCTTTTTGTCTTCTTCTTCTGGGACCCCTATAATTCGAATGTTGGTGCATTTAATATTGTCCCAGAGGTCTCTGAGACTGTCCTCAGTTCTTTTCATTCTTTTTTCTTGATTCTGCTCTGCAGTAGTTATTTCCACTATTTTATCTTCCTGGTCAGTTATCCGTTCTTCTGCCTCAGTTATTCTGCTATTGATCCCGTCTAGATTATTTTTAATTTCATTTTTTGTGTTTTTCATCATTGCTTGGTTCCTCTTTAGTTCTTCTACCTCCTTGTTAAATGTTTCTTGCATTTTGTCTATTCTATTTCCAAGATTTTGGATCATCTTTACTATCATTATTCTGAGTTCTTTTTCATTTAGACTGCCTATTTCCTCTTCATTTGTTAGGTCTGGTGTGTTTTGACCCTGCTCCTTCACCTGCTGTGTGTTTTTTTGTCATCTCATTTTGCTTATCTTACTGTGTTTGGGGTCTCCTTTTCACCGGCTGCATGTTCATAGTTCCCGTTGTTTTTGGTATCTGTCCCCAGTGGCTAAGGTTGGTTCAGTGGGTTGTGTAGGCTTCCTGGTGGTGGGGTCTAGTGCTTGTTTTCTGGTGGACGAGGCTGGATCTTGTCTCTCTGGTAGGCACATCCACGTCTGGTGGTGTGTTTTGGGGTGTCTGTGGCCTTATTATGATTTTAGGCAGTCTCTCTGCTAATGGATGAGGCTGTGTTCCTGTCTTGCTAGTTGTTTGGCATAGAGTGTCCAGCACTGTAGCTTGCTGGTCGTTGAGTGAAGCTGGGTCTTGATGTTGAGATGGAGATCTCTGAGAGATTTTCGCTGTTTGGTATTACGTGGTGCTGGGAGGTCTCTTGTGGACCAGTGTCCTGAAGTTGGCTCTCCCACCTCAGGGGCACAGCCCTGATGCCTGGCTGGAGCACCAATAGCCTTTCATCCACACTTCTCAGAATAAAAGGGAGAAAAGATAAAAAGAAAGAAAGAGGATAAAATAAAATAAAATAAAGCTATTATATAAATAATAAGAAAAAAATTAAGAGTAAATTTATTAAGAAAAAATTTTTTTTTAATTTTAAAAATAGATTTATTAATTTTTTATAATAAAAAATAGAAAAAATTATTAAGAAAAAAGTTATTTAAAAAATTTTTAATTTTTTAAAATAAATAACTTATTAAAAATTTTTTTAAATTTTAAAAACAGAAAATAAGGAAAAAATTACTAAGAAAACATTTAGTAGGAAAAAAAAAGCTTTTAAGTAAAAAAAAAACAAAAAAAAGAATGGACCTAACCCTAGGACTAATGGTGAAAGCAAAACTATACAGACAAAAATCTCACCTGGCAGCATCCACACATACACTCAAAAAAACGGAAAGGGGAGAAATTAATATATCCTGCTCCTAAAGTCCACCTCCGGAATTTGGGATGATTCGTTGTCTATTCAGGTATTCAACAGATGCAGGCACAGCAAATTTTTTGTAGAGTTTTAATCCACTGCTTCTGAGGCTGCTGGGAGAGATTTCCCTTTCTCTTCTTTGTTCTTAAGGCTCCCGGGGTTCAGCTTTGGATTAGGAACCGCCTCTGCATGTATTTTGCCTGAGGGCGTCTGTTCCCCGTCCAGAGAGAACGGGGTTAAAGGAGGAGCTGCTTCGGGGGCTCTGGCTCACTCAGGCCGGGGGGAGGGAGGGTTAAGGATGTGGGGCGAGCCTGTGGCAGCAGAGACTGGTGTGACTTTGCAGCAGCCTGAGGCACGCCATGTGTTCTCACTGGGAAGTTGTCCCTGGATCACGGGAGCCTGGCCATGGCAGGCTGCACAGGCTCCAGGGAGGGGCGGTGTGGATAGTGACCTGTGCTCGCACATAGGCTTCTTGGTGGAGGCAGCAGCAGCCTTAGTGTCTCATGTCCGTCTCTGGGGTCTGCACTGATAACTGCGGCTCGTGCCCGTCTCTGGAGTTCATTTAGGTGGTTCTCTGAATCCCCTCTTCTCACACACCTGAAAACAAAGAGGCAAGAAAAAGTCTCTTGCGTCTTCGGCAGCTGCAGACTTTTTCCCGGACTCCCTCCTGGCTAGCTGTAGTGCGCCAGCCCCTTCAGATTGTGTTCACGCCGCCGACCCCAGTCCTCTCCCTGGGATCCGACTGAAGCCCGAGCCTCAGCTCCCAGCCCCCGCCCACCCCGGCGGGTGAACAGACAAGCATCTCAGTCTGGTGATTGCTACCTGGCACTGATCCTCCATGCGGGAATCTCTCTGCTTTGCCCTCCGCACCCCTGTGGCTGCATTCTCCTCCGTGGCTCTGAAGCTTCCCCCCTCTGCCACCCTCAGTCTCCGCCCATGAAGGGGCTTCCTAGTGTGTGGAAACCTTTCCTCCTTCACAGCTCCCTCCGACTGGTGCAGGTCCCGTCCCTATTCTTTTGTCTCTGTTATTTCTTTTTTCTTTTGCTCTTCCCAAGTACGTGGGGATTTTATTGCCATTTGGGATGTCTGACGTCTTCTGTCAGCGTTCAGTGGGTGTTCTGTAGGAGCAGTTCCAAGTGTAGATGTATTTCTACTGTATCTGTGAGAAGGAAGGTGATCTCCGCATCTTACTCTTCAGCCATCTTGCCCCTGGATTTGGATTTCTTTCACTTCTTTTTCTTCTCAGATTGCTGTGGCTAAAACTTCCAAATCTATGTTGAATAATAGTGTCGAGCGTGGGCAACATTTTCTTGTTCCTGATCTTAGAGGATATGGTTTCTCTTGTTCATCCATGAGAACGATGTTGGCTGTGGGTTTGTCATACATGACTTTAGTATGTTGAAGTGGGTTTCCTCTATGACTACTTTGTGGAGTTTTTGTTTTTGTTTTTGTTTTTAACATAAATGAGTATTGAATTGTTATCGTTATCTTACTTTCTATTTTATTGTTTTCTTGTATGATTACTATATTAACATCCTTATTGCAGTATTTTTGCTTAACAAAGCTGTGATAATATCATCTTTACAGCAAGGGAATCAGCTATATGTATACCTATATTTCCATATCTCTTCCCCCTTTTTGTCTCCCCACCACCTTCCCTATGCCAGCAGATGTGTGGTCACAAAACACCGAGCTGATCTCTCTCTGCTATGCAACTGCTTCCCATGAGCTATCTGTTTTACATTGAGGAGTGTATATATATCAATGCTAATCTTTCACTTCGTATCTTCAATTCCATTATCTACATCTGAATCTGTATTCCTGGCCTGTCCCTAGGTTCATCACAACCATTTTTCTTATGGTTCTTGTGTTAGATTCCATATATATGTGTTAGCATAAGGTATTTATTTTTCCCTTTCTGACTTACCTCACTGTGTATGATAGTCTCTAAGTCCATCCATCTCACTGCTAATAGCTCAATTTTGTTTCCGATTATGGCTGAGTAATACTCCAGTGGATATATGTGCCACATCTTTTTTATGCATTCCTCTGTCGATTGACACTTAGGTTTCTTCCATGGCCTGGATATGCTGGATAAACAATGCTGCAAAGTACATTGTGGTACTTGACTTTTTGGAATTATGTGTTTCTCAGGATATATGCTCAGTAGTGGGACTGCTGGATCATATGGTAGTAGTGAGTTTTGTTTTTTTTGTAAGGAAACTCCATACTGTTCTCCTTAGTGGCTGTATCGCTTTGCATTCCCACTAACAGTGCAAGAGAGTTCACTTTTATTTACACCCTCTCCAGCCTTTACGTATATACATAGTTTGACTATTGTTATTCAGAGCAATGTGCAGTGATACCTAATTTTTGTTTTAATTTGTATTTATCTTATGATTCATGATGCTGAGCACTGTTTCCTGTTTTTTCTTTGCAATCTGTATATTATCTTCAGAGATTTCTGTTTAGCTCTTCTGCTCATTTTTGAAATGGTTTGTTCAGAGATTTCTGTTTAGCTCTTCTGCTCATTTTTGAAATGGTTTGTTTGCTTTTTTGGATACTGAGCTTCATGAGCTTGTTATATATTTTGGAGAGTAATCCTTTGTCAGTTGCTATTTTGTAAATATATTCTCCCATTCTGATGGTATTCTTTTTGTCTTCTTTATGGTTTTCTTGCTGGGTCAAAGCTTTTAAGTTTCATTAGGTCCCATTTGTTTATTTTGGTTTTTATTTCCATTTCCTTAGGTAGGTTAGTCAAAAGGAGCTTGCAGTGATTTATGTCATAGAGTGTTCTGCATAGGTTTTCCTCTAAGAGTTTTAAAATGTCTGGCCCTCCTTTTATGTCTTTAATCATTTTGAGTCTATTTTTCTGTACTATGTTAGGAATTGTTCTGTTTATACTCTTTAATATGTAGCCATCCATTTTTTCCTCCACCACCTATTAAAGAGGCTATCTTTTCACCATTGTGTACTCTTGCCACCTTTATCGAAGATAAGTTCACCATATGTGCATGGGTTTTACTCTGTGTTTCTCTCCTGTTCCATCTATCTATATTTCTGAGTTTGAGCCATTACCATACTGTTCTGATTCCTGTAATTTTGGAGTGTAGTCTGGAGTCAGGGAGCTTGATTCCTCCAGCTCCGTTTTTCTTTCTCAAGTTTGCTCTTGCTATTAGCAGTCTTTTGCGATCATGTACTAGTTGTGAAAATTTTTGTTCTATTTCTCTGAAAAATGTCACTGGTTCTTTGAGAGTGATTGCCTTGAATTTATAGATTGATTTGGTCTGTATAATCCTTTTCACAATGTGGACTATTCCAATCCAAGGACATTGTATATCTCTCCCTCTGTTTATGGTCCTTAATTTCTTTCATCAGTGTCTTATAGTTTTCTGTATGCAAGTGTTGGTCTCCGTATGTATGTTTCTTCTTAGTTATTTCATTCTTTTAGTTGCAATGGTAAACGGGAGTGTCTCCTTAATTTATCTGTCAGATTTTTCATCGTTAGTGTTTAGAAATGCAAGAGATTTATGTGTATTCATTTTGTATCCTGATACTTCAGAAAATCATTGATTAATGCTCATAGTTTTCGGATAGCCCCTTTTGGATTCTCTACTTCTAATATCATGTTTTCTGTAAACAGTGACAGTTTTAATTTTTCTTTCCAGATTTGAATTTCTTTCATATCATTTTCTTCTCATATTGCTTTGGCTAAAATTTCCAAATCGATGTTGAATAATAATGGTGGGAGTGGACAAACTTGCTTTGTTCCTTATATGAGAGGGAAATATTTCAGTTTTTCACCCTTGAGAACGAAGTTGGCTGTGGGTTTGTCATACATAACCTTTAGTATGTTGGAGTAGGTTATCAATATGCCTACTTTGTGGGCTACATATATATATATATATATATATATATATATATATATATATATATATATATATATATATATATATATATATATTTAACATAAATGGTGTTGAATTGTTTCAAAAGAATTTTCAGCATCTATTGAGATTATCTTATGGTTTTTAATCCATCAATTTGTTAATAGGGTTTATCACATGGATTGATGTGCAGTTATTGAAGAATCCTTAGATCACTAGGAAAATCTCACTTGATCTTGGTGTATCATCCTTTTAAATTTTGTTGGATCCTCCTTGCTAGTTTTTGGTGCAGGATTTTTGCATCTATAGTCATCAGTGACAATGGTCCATAATTATCTTTTTGTGATATCTTTTTCTGGTTTTGGTATCAGGGTGATGGTTGCCTGTTAGAACTAATTGAGGAGTGTTCCTCTGTCTGAAATTTTTGGGAAGATTTTGAGAAGAATGGGTGTTAGTTCTTCCCTAAATGTTGTATGACAATTTCCTGTGAAGCCATCCACCTGGTCTTTTGTTTTTTGGAGGATTTTAAGTAAGAGTTTCAAGTTCATTACTTCTAATTGGTCGGTTTACCTTTTCTATGTTTCTCTGGTTCAGTCCTGGAAGGTTGAACTGTTCTATGAATTTGTCCATCTCTTCCGGATTGTCCATTGTATAACCATATAGCTCTTTCAGGTAATCTCTTAGGACCCTTTGTAATTCTGAATTGTCTGTTGTAATTTCTCATTTTTTTTATTTCTAATTTTAATAATTTCAGCCCTCTTCCTTTCTTTCTTGATAAGTCTGGCCAAAGATTTATCGATTTTGTTAATTTCCTGAAAGAACCTGCTTTTAGTTTCATTGTTCTTCTCTATTGTTTTCTTAGTTTCATTTTCATTCTTTTCTATCATGATTATTTTATTAACACCTTTATTGGAATATAATTGCTTTACAATGCTATGTTTATTTCTGCTGTATAACCAACAGACTCAGCTATATGTATACCTATGTCCCCATATCACCTTCCCCTTTACCTGTCCCTCCCACACTCCCTATGCCAGCCTGCCATGAGATATCTATTTTATACTGGGGAGTGTATATATGTCAGTGGTACTCTTTCACTTCGTGTCCCCAAGTCCATTCTCTATGCTTGTGCCTGTATTCCTGCTCTGCCTCTAGGTCCATCACAACCATTATTCTGTTGGTTGTTGTTTTAGATTCCATATACATTTGTTAGCATATGATATTTAGTTTTTTCTTTCTGACTTACCTCACCGTGTACTACAGACTCTAGGTCTATGAACCTCACTACAAACAACTCAGTTTTGTTTCCTATCATGGCTGAGTAATATTCCAATGCAAATATCTGCCACATCTTCTTTATCCATTCCTCTGTCGATGGACACTTAGGTGGCTTCCATATCCTGACTATTGTAAATATTGCTGCAAAGTACATTGTGGTAGTTGAATCTTTTCGAATTATGGGTTTCTCAGGGTATATGCCTAGTAGTGTTAATGCTGAGTCATATGGTAATAGTGTGTTTTGTTTTTTAAGGAAAGGCTATACTGTTCTGCCTAGTGGCTGTATCAATTTACTTTCCCACCAACAGTGTAAGAGGGTTTCCTTCTCTCCACACCCTCTCCAGCATTTATGATTTATATATTGTTTGACGATAGATAATCTGAACAGTGTAAGGTGATACCAAATTTTACTTTTGATTTGCATTTCTCTTATGATTCGTGATGTTGAGCACCCTTTCTTGTGTTTCTTTGCAATCTGTATATCTTCTTCAAAGCAATGTCAATGTAGCTCTTCTGTTCATTTTTGGATGGGGCTGTTTGCTTTTTTGGATACTGATCTTCATGAGCTGCTTATATATTTTGGAGAGTAATCCTTTGTCTGTTCTGTTGCAAATATTCTCTCCCATTCTGAGTGTTTTCTTTTTTCTCTACTTTATGGTTTCTTTTGCTGGGCCAGTGCTTTTAAGTTTCATTAGGTCCCATTTGTGTATTTTTGTGTCCATTTCCATTTCTCCAGGAGGTTGGTCACATTGGTCTTGCTGTGATTTATGTCAAAGAGTGTTCTGCCTAGGTTTTTCTCTATGAGTTTTAAAGTGTCTGGACCTCATTTATGTCTTTAATCCATTTTGAGTCTGCTTTTGTGTATGGTGTTAGGAATTGTTCTAATTTCACTCTTTAACATGTAGCTGTCCAGTTTTCCCAGCACTAAATATTGAAGATGCTGTCTTTTCTTCATTTCATATTCTTGCCTCCTTCATTCCAGATAAGGTCACCAGATGTGCATGGTCTTTTCTCTGTGCTTTCTCTCCTGTCCCATTGATCTATATATCTGTGTTTGTGTGAGTACAATACTGTCTTGATTACTTTAACTCTGTAGTATAGTCTTTAGTCAGGGAGCCTAATCCTCCAGCTCCGTTTTTCTTTCTCAAGTTTGCTCTTGCTATTGGGGTCTTTTGCTTTTGCATACAAATGGTGAAATTTTTGTTGTAGTTCTCTGAAAAATGCCATTGTATTTTGAAAGGTATTGCATGGAATGTATAGATTTCTTTGTGTTGTATAGTCGTTTTCACAATATTGATTCTTCCAAACAAAGAATATTTTACATCTTTCCCTCTGTTCGTATGCTCCTTAATTTCTTTCATTAGTATCTTACGATTTTCTGCATACTGGTCTTAGTTTCTGTATGTATGCTTTTCTTTGGTATATTTTATTTTTTGTATGAATGGTATAAGGGAGTGTTTCCTTAGTTTCTCTTTCAGAGTTTTCATCATTACTGTATAGGAATGTAAGAGATTTTGGTCCATTCATTTTATATCCTGCTACTTAGAAATTCATTGATTAGCTTTCATAATTTCTGGTAGCCCCTTTTTATTCTCTACATATAGTATGCAACCAGTGACCGTTTTACTTCTTCTTTTCTGATATGGATTCATTTGATTTCCTTTTCTTCTCTGATTGCTGTAGCTAAAACTTCCAAATCTATGTTGAATAATAGTGGAAATAGTGGGCAGCCTTGTTTTTTTCTTGATCTTAGAGGAAATGCTTTCTGTTTTTCACCCTTGCTCATGATGTTGCCTGTGTGTTTGTCACACTTAACTTTTATTATCTTGAGGTAGTTTCCCTCTATGCCTACTTTTTGGAGGATTTTTTTCTTTTTAACAAAAATTGGGGGTTGAATTCAGTTGAAAATTTTAAAGCATCTATTGAGATTGTCATACGGTTTTCAAACTTCAGTTTGTTAATAGGGTGTATCACATGAATTGATGCACTTTTATTGAAGAATACTTGCATCCTTGGCAAAAATCTCACTTGATCTTGGTGTATGATACTTTTAAAGTTTTGTTGGATTCTCTCTGTTAGTTTTTGGTTGAGGTTTTTTACATCTATCTTAATTAGGTTTACCAATCTGCCTTTCTCTTTTTTATGATATCTTAATCTGGTTTGGGTATTAGGGTGATGGTCGAGTGTTAGAACGAATTTGGGAGTGTTCCTCCATCTGCAATTTTTGGGAAGAGTTTGAGAAGTATGGGTGTAGCTCTTCCCTAAATGTCAGATAATATTTTCCTGTGAAGCCATCCCACTGGATTTTTGTTTCTTGGAAAATTTTAACTCAAAGTTTTAAATGCATTCCTGTGATTGGTCGGTTTATCCTTTCTATTTCTCTCTGGTTCAGTCCTGGAAGGTTATATCGTCCTTAGAATGTGCCCATCTCTTCCAGATTATCCAATGAATTGGCATATAGATGTTTCTTGTAGTATCTTATGATGCTTTGTAATTCTGTGTTGTCAGTTGTAATTTCTCTTTTTTTATTTCTAATTTTATTGATTTGAGTCCTCTTCCTTTTTTTCTTGATGAGTCTGTCCAAACATTTATCAATTTTGTTAATTTTCTAAAAGTACCAGCTTTTAGTTTTATTGAACTTTGGTATTATTTTCTTACTTTCTATTTCATTATTTTTTCCATGATTATAATATTAACATCCTTACTAGAATATATTTGATGAACAAATGTGTTAATTTCTTCTGTTAAGAGAGGGAATCAGCTATATTTATATCTATATCCTCATATTATTTACCCCTTTACGTCTCTCACCCACCCTCCCTATGCCAGCCCATTGGTGGTCATAAAGAACTGAGGTGATCTCCTTGTGCTATGCAGCTGCTTCCCCCTAGCTTTCTATTTTATATTGGGGACTGTATATATGTCAATTCTGCTCTTTTACTTCATGTCCTCAAATCCATTCTCTATGTCTGCATCTTTATACCTTTCCTGCTCCTAAGTTCATCACAACCATTTTTTTGGTGGTTCCATTTTAGATTCCAAATATATGTGTTGCATCATACGGTATTTCTTTTTCTCTTTCTGAATTATCTCAGTGTGTTGGACAGAATCTAGTTCCATCCAGCTCACTACAAATAACTTAATTTTGCTTCCTATTATGGCTAAGTAATATTCTAGTGTATATATGGACCACATCTTCTTTATCAATTCCAAGGTCGATGGACACTTCAGTGGCTTCCATGGCCTGGCTATTGTAAACAGTGCTGCAAAGTACGTTGTTGTACTTGATTCTTTTGGAATTATGGGTTTCTCAGGGTATATGCCCAGTAGTGGGACTGCTGTGTCATATGGTATTTGTGAGTTTTGTTTTTTAAGGAAACTCCATACTGTTCTCCATAGTGGCTCTATCAATCTGCATTCCCACCAACAGTGCAAGAGGATTCTCTATTATCCACACCCTCTCCAGCATTTACAGTTTATACATTGTTTTAGGATGGCTACTCTGAACAGTGTACAGCGATACCTCATTTTAGTTTTGATTTCGATTTCTCTTATGATTCACAATGCTGAGCATCCTATCCTGTGTTTCTTTGCAGTCTGTATATCTTCTTTAGGGAAATGTCTATTTAACTCATCTGCACATGTTTGGGTTGGGTTGTTTGCTTTATTGGATAAAGAGCTTCATAAGCTTCTTATATATTTTGGTGAGTAATCCGTTGTCAGTGGCTTCCTTTGCAAATATTTCCTTCATTCTGTGGGTTTTCATTTTGTCTTCCTTATGGTTTTCTTTGCTCAGACAAAGTTTTAAAGTTTCATTAGTTTCTATTTGTTTATTTTTGTTTGTAGTTCCATTTCGTTAGGAGGTTTGTCAAAAGGATCTTAATGCAATTTATGTTATAGAGTGTACTGCCTAGATTTTCCTCTAAGAGATTTTAAATGTGTAGCCATCAGTTTATGTCTTTATTCTTTTTGAGTCTATTTTTCTGAATAATGGTAGGAATTGTTCGATTATTGTTCTATTTACACTCCTTATCATGTAGCCGTCCAGTTTTCCAGCACCAGGAATTGCAGAGGCTGCGTTTTCTCCATTGTATATATTTGCCACCTTTATTGAAGATAAGTTCACCATATGTGCGTGGGCTTATCTCTGGACTTTCTCACCTTTTCCATTGATCTGTTTTTCTGTATTTGTGCCAGTACCATACTGTCTTAATTTCTGTAAATTGGTGTATAATCGGGAGTCAGGGAGCCTAATTTCTCCAACTCCGTTTTTCTTTTTCAAGTCTGCTCTTGCTATTTAGGGTCTCTTTGATTGCATACAAGTTGTGAAATTTTTTGTTCCAGTTCTCTGAAAAATGTCACTAGTAGTTTGATAGGGATTTCATTGAATTTGTAGATTGCTTTGTGTTGTATAGTACTTTTCACAGTGTTGATACTTTCAATCCAAGATCATTGAATATTTGTCCCTCTGTTTGTAATGTCCTTAATATCTTTCATCAGTGTCTTATAATTTTCTGCATATAGGTCTTTGTCTCCGTAGGTAAGTTTATTCTTAGATATATTTTGTTTTTGTTGCAATGGTAAATTGGAGTATTTCCTTAATTCCTCTGTCAGATTTTTCATTGTTAGTGTATAGAAATGCAAGATACTTATCTGCATACATTTTGCATCCTGCTACTTCAGTAAATTCATTAAATATCTCTCACAGTGTCCTGGTAACCCCTTTTGTATTCTCTAGGTATCGTATCATGTCATCTGCAAATAGTGAAAATTTTATTTCTTCTTTTCTGATTTGGATTCCTTAAATTCTATTTCTTCTCTGATTACTGTGGCTACAACTTCCAAATCTTTGTTAAATACTAGTGGTGAGAGTGGGTAACCTTATCTTGTTCCTGATCTTACCATTATTTTGTTGAGATAGGTTGCCAATATGCCTAGGTTGTACAGTGTTTTGTTTTTTTTAAATTGTAAATTGCTTTTGAATTATGTCAAAAACTCTATTTTCTGTATCTATTGAGATTATCATATGGTTTTATCCTTCAACTTGTTAATAGGGATTATCACATGGATTCTTGTGCATTTATTGAAGAATCCTTTCCTCCTTGAGAAAAATTTCATGTGATCTATGTGTATGATCCTTTTAAAGTTTTGTTTGATTCTCTCTGCTAGTTTTTGGTTGAGGATTTTTGCATCTATGTTCATTAGTGAAAAATGGAATGTAATTATATTTTTTGTGATATCTTTTTCTGGTTTTCATATTAGAATGAATGTCACCTGTTAGAACGAATTTGGGAGTGTTCCTCTCTCAGAAGTTTTTGGAAAGAGTTTGAGAAGAATGGGTGTTTGCTCCTTTGTAAATGTTGGATAATATATTCCTGTGTCCATCAACCTGGACTGTTGTTTTTTGGAAGAATTTAAGTCACAGTTTCAAATTCAATACTTGTGACTTGTTGGTTTATCTTTTCTGTTTCTCTCTGGTTCAGTCTTCCAAGGTTGTATCATCCTAAGAAGTTGTCTCTCTCTTGCCGATTGTCCTTTGTACTGACATATAGTGTTTCTAGTAGTGTATTATGAGCCTTTTTCATTCTGTGTTGTCTGTTGTAATTTCTTGTTTTTTAATTTTTAATTTTATTGATTTGAGTCCTCTTCCTATTTTTCTTGATGAGTCTGGACAAAGATTTATCGACTTTGTTAATTTTCAGAAAGAACCAGCCTTTAGTTTCATTGATCATTGTTATTCTTTTCTTAGTTTCTATTTCATTGCTTTGTGTCATGATTATTTTATTAATATCTTTAGTGCAGTATAATTGCTTTACTATGCTGTGTAATTTTTGCTGTATAATAAAAGGAATCAGCTATATGTATACAAATATCCTCATATCCTGTCCCCCTTTTTGTTTCCCACCCACACTCCCTATGCCAGCACTCTTGGTGGTCACAGAGCACCAGACTTATCTTCCTGTGCTCTGCTAGCTCTCTATATTACACAGGGGAGTGTATATAGGTCAATGTTACTCTTTCACTTCGTGTCCTGAAGTCCATTCTCTACATCTGCGTCTTTATTGCTGTTCTAAACTTAAGTTCTCCAAAACCATATTTTTTGCTGTTGTTGTTTTTGATTATATATACATGTGTTAACATATGGTTTATGTGTTTCTCCCTCTGCTTTATTCATAGTGTACCACAGATTCTAGATCCATCCACATCACTACAAACAACTCAACTTCGCTTCCTAATATGGTTGAGTAATATTCCAGTGTGTATATGTGCCATATATTCTTTATCCATTCATCCGTCAATGGACACTTAGGTTGAGGCCATGTCCTGGTTATTGTAAACAGTCCTATAAATTACAGTGTGGTATCTCACTCCTTTTGAATTATGGGTTTCTCAGGATATGTGCCCAGTATTGGAACTGCTGTGTCATATGGTTGTAGTGAGTTTTGGGTTTTTAATGAAATTCCATACTGTACTCCACAGTGGCTGTATCGATTTACATTCCCACAAAGAGTGCAAGAGGGTTCCTTTTTCTCCCTACCCTCTCCATTCTTTATGGTTTATATATTGTTTGAGTATGGCTAATCTGAGCACTGTGCAGTGATACCTCATTTAGTATTGATTTGCATTTCTCTTATGATTTGTGATGTTGAGCATCCTTTCCAGTGTTTCTTTCAATCTGTGTACCTTCTTCAGGGAAATGTCTACTTAACGTTTCTGCCAATTTTTGGATTGGGTTGTTTGCTTTTTTGGATACTGAGCTTCATGAGCTGCTTATATATTTTTTATATATTTCTCTTACAAAGAGAGTAATCCTTTGTCAGTTGCTTCTTTTGCAAATATATTCTCCCATACTGAGTGTTTTCTTTTTGTCTTTATGATTTCCTTTGCTGGACCAAAGTTTTTAAGTTTCTTTTGGTTCCACTTCTTTCTTTTGTTTTCATATCCATTTGTCTAGGAGTTTGTTTAAAAGGAACTTCATGTGATTTATGACATAGGCTGTTCTGCCTAGGTTTTCCTCTAAGAGTTGTAAGTTGTCTGGCCATCCATTTATGTCTCTAACCCATTTTGAGTCTGTTTTTGTGTATGGTGTTAAGAAATATTCTAATTTCACTCTTTAACATGTAGCCGTCCACTTTTCCCAGTCTAACTTATTGAAGAGAAGGTGTTTTCTCCATTGTATATTCTTGCCTACTTTATCCAAGATAAGTTCACCATATGTGCCTTGGCGTGTCTCCAGGCTTTCTTCCTGTTCCCTTGATGTATATTTCTGGGTTTGTGTAAGTACAATACTGTCTTGGTTACTGTAACTTTGGAGTATAGTCTGAAACCATGGAGCCTGATTCTTCCGTCTCCAATTTTCTTTCTCAAGTTTGGTCTTACTATTCAGAAGCTTTAGTGTTTCCATACAAATTGTGAAATTTTTGTTCTAATTCTCTGAGATATGCCATTGTTAGTTTGTTCGGGATTGCAGTGAATGTATAGATGGCTTTGGGTTGTATAGTCCTTTTCGGAATGTTGATTATTCCATTCCAAGAACATTGTGTATCTCTCCCTCTGAGTGTATGGTCGTTAATTTCTCTCATCAGTGTCTTGTTTTCTCAATAAAGGTTTTTGTCTCCATAGGTAGGTTTCTTCTCAGGTATTTTATTCTTTTTTTTTGCAACGGTAAACGACAGTGTTTCCTTAGTTTCTCTGTCACGTTTTTTCATCATTATTGTATAGGAATGCAAGAGATTTTTGTACATTCATTTTCCATCTTGCTAGTTCACAAAATTCATTGAGTAGCTCTTGTAGATTATATTTTATTTATTTATTTATTTAATTTTTAAAAAACATCATTATTGGAGTATAATTGCTTTACAATGGTGTGTTAGTTTCTGCATTTAACAAAGTGAATCATTTATACTTACACATATGTCCCCATATCTCTTCCCTCTTGCGTCTCCCTCCCTTCCACCTTCCCTATCCCACCCCTCTAGGTGGTCAGAAAGCACTGAGCTGATCTCCCTGTGTTAGGCGGCTGCTTCCTACTAACTATCACTATCTATTTTATGTTTGGTAATGTATATATGTCCATGCCTCTCTCTCACTTTGACCCAGCTTACCCTTCCCCCTCCCCGTATCCTCAGTTCCTTTCTCTAGTAGGTCTGAGTCTTTATTCTCGTCTTGCCCTTAAGTTGTTTATGACGTTTTTTGTTTTTTGTTTTCTTTAAGATTCCATATATATCTGTTAATATACGGTGTTTGTTTTTCTCTTTCTGACTTACCTCACTCTGTATGACAGACTCTATGTCCATCCATCTCACTACAAATAACTCAATTTCGTTTCTTTTTGTGGCTGAGTAATATTTCATTGTATATATGTGCCACATCATCTTTGTCCATTCATCTGTTGATGGACACTTAGGTTGCTTCCATGTCCTGGCTATTGTAAATAGAGCTGCTATGAACACCGAGGTACATGACTCATTTTGAATTATGGTTTTCTCAGGGTATATGCCCAGTAGTGGGATTGATGGGTCATATGGTAGTTGTATTTTTAGTATTTTTAAGGAACCTCCATACTGTTCTCCATAGGAGCTGTGTCAATTTACATTGCCACCATCAGTGTAAGAGGGTTCCCTTTTCTCCACACCATGTCCAGCATTTATTGTTTGTAGATTTTTTGATGATGACCATTCTGAGAGGTGTGAGATGATATCTCATTGTAGTTTTGATTTGCATTTCTCTAATAATTAATGATGTTGAACATTGTTTCATGTCTTTATGGGCAATCTGTATATCTTCTTTGGAGAAATGTCTGTTTAGGTCTTCTGCCCATTTTTGGATTGAGTTATTTGTTTTTTTGATATTGAGTTGCATGGGCTGCTTGTAAAATTTGGAGATGAATCCTTTGTCAGTTGCTTCATTTACAAATATGTTCTCCCATTCTGAGTGTTTTCTTTGGTCTTGTTTATGGTTTCCTTTGCTGTGCAAATGCTTTTAAGTTTCATTAGGTCCTATTTGTTTATTTTTCTTTTTATTTCCATTTCTCTAGGAGGTGGGTCAAAAAGGATCTTGCTTTGATTTATGCCATGGAGTGTTCTGCCTATGTTTTCCTCTGGGAGTTTGATAGTGTATGGCCTTACATTTAGGTCTTTAATCCATTTTGAGTTTATTATTTTGTATGGTGTTAGGGAGTGTTCTAATTTCATTCTTGTACATGTAGCTGTCCAGTTTTCCCAGCACCACTTATCGAAGGGGCTGTCTGTTCTCTACCGTATATTTTTGCCTCCCTTATCAAAGATAAGGTGACCATATGTGCGTGGGTTTATCTCTGTGATTTGTATCCTGTTCCATTGATCTATATTTCTCTTTTTGTGCCAGTACGATACTCTCTTGATTACTCTAGGTTTGTAGTATAGTCCGAAGTCAGGGAGCCTGATTCATCCAGCTCCGTTTTTCTTTCTCAAGGTTGCTTTGGCTATTCAGCATCTTTTATTGTTCCATACAAATTGGGAGATTTTTTGTTCTATTTTTGTGAAAAATGCCAGTGGTAGTTTGATAGGGATTGCATTGAATCTGTAGATTGCTTTGGGTAGTAGAGTCATTTCAGAATGTTGATTCTTCCAATCCAAGAACGTGGTATATCTCTCTATCTATTTGTATCATCTTTAATTTCTTTCATCAGTGTCTTATAATTTTCTGCATATAGGTCTTTTGTCTCCTTAGGTAGATTTATTCCAGATATTCTCTTCTCATTGTTGCAATAGTAAATTGGAGTGTTTTCTTAATTTCGCTTTCAGATTTTTCATCATTAGTATAAAGGAATGCAAGAGTCTTCTGTGCATTAATTTTGTATCCTGCTACTTTACCCAATTCATTGAGTAGCTGTAGCAGTTTTCTTGTAGCATCTTTAGGATTCTCTATGTAGAGTATCATGTCATCTGCAGACAGTGACAGCTTTAACTCTTCTTTTCCAAACTGGATTCCTTTTACTTCTTTTTCTTCTCTGATTGTTGTGGCTAAAACTTCCAAAACTATGTTGAATAATAGTGGTGAGAATGGGCAACCTTGTCTTGTTCCTGATCTTAGTAGAAATGGTTTCAGTTTTTCACCATTGAGGACAATGTTGGCTGTGGGTTTGTCATATATGGACTTTACTATGTTGAGGAAAGTTCCCTTCATGCCTACTTTCTTCTCGTAGATTTTAGGTAGCCTCTTTTGGATTCTCTACATAGAGTATCATGTCATCCGCAAACCATGTGGAGTTTAATTTTTCCTTTCTGATTGGGATTCTTTTCATTTCTTTTTCATCTCTAATTGTTTTAGCTAAAAGTTTCAAAACTCTGTTGAATAATAGTCGTGAGAGTGGGTAATCTTGTGTTGTTCGTGAACTTAGATGACATGGTTTCAATTTTTCACTCTTGATAACGATGTTGGCTGTATGTTTGTCATACATGACCTTAATTATGTTGAGTAACTTCCTCTTGTCCCTGCTTTCTGGAGTGTTTTATTTATTTTTCTATCATAAATTGGTGTTGAATTGTGTCAAAATATTTAACTGCATCTATTATCATGTTTTTTACCCTTCAGTTTTTTTGTTTATAGGTTGTATCACATGGATTGATTTGTGTTCAATGAAGAATCCTTGCATCCCTGTGAAAAATCTCCCTTGATCTTAGTGTATGATCCTTTTAAGTTTTGTTGCATTCTCTGTGCTATTTTTAGATTGAGGATTCTTGCATTTGTTTTCATCATTGATACTGGTCTGTAATTTTGTGATTTTTTTGTCATATATTTTTCTGATTTTGGAGTCAGGGTGATGGACGCCAGTTAGAAGGAATTTGCGAGTATTCCTCTGTATGAGATTTTTAGGAAGGTTTTGAGAACAATGGGTGTTACCTCTACCTTAAACGCTGGATTGCATTCTCCTATGAAAACGTCCACCTGGCCTTTTGTTTTTTGGAAGATGTTAAGTTACATTTTCCATTACATTGCTATGATTGGTTGGATTGTGTTTTCTATTTCCCTTTGGTTCAGTCCTCGTAGTTTGTATTGTCCTAAGAATTTGTCCATCTCTTCTAGATTGTCCACTGTATTTGCATATAGCTGTTTTAGGAAGTCTCTTGTGATCCTTTACAATTCTTCGTTGTCAGTTGTAATTTCTCGTTTTTTAAAATTACTAATTATATTATTTTGAATCCATTTCCTTTCTTTCTTGATGAGGCTGGTCCAAGATCTATCGTTTTGTTAATTTTCTAAAAGTACTATCTTTTAGTTTCATTGATCTTGTTATTATTTCTAGTGTAGATTTCATTCTGTTGTGGTTTGATTTCTGTATTAACAGCTATTATGGAGTGTAAATGTTTTACAATGCTGTGTAAATTTCTGCTCTATATGAAAGCGTATCAGCTATATATATATATATATATATATATATATATATATATATATATATATATATATATATATACCTATTCCCCAAATCACCTCCACCTTTTATTCTCCCTCCCTCTCTCTGAATTCCAGTCCTCTGAGTTGTCACAAAGCACTGAGCTGATATTCCTATCGTATGACACTGCATCCCATCAGCTATCTATTTTACTTTTCATAGTGTACATATGTCAATGCTACTCTTTCACTTCGTGTCCTGAAGTCCATTATCTACATCTGTATCTTTATTGATGTTCTGACCTTAGGTTCATCAATAACATATTTCTGGTAGCTGTTATTTTAGATTCTATATATATGTATTAACATTTTGGATTTTGGTTTTTTTACCCTCTGACTTTTTTGCTGTGTACCACAGATTCTCGGTCCATCCATATCACTACAAATAACTCAATCTTTTCCTAATATGTCTGAGTAATAATCCACTGTATATATGTGCCATATCATCTTTATCCATTCATCCATCAATGGACACTTAGATGGCTGCCATGATCTGGCTATTGTTAACTGTACTCTAAAGTATAGTGTGGTAATTCACTCTTTATGAATTATGGGTTTCTCAGGATAGTGCCCAGTACTGGGACTGCTGGGTCATATATTTGTAGTGAATATTGGGTGTTTTAGTAAACTCCATACTGTACTCCATAGTGCCTCTATCGACTTACATTCCCTCAAATAGTGCAAGAATGTTCCCTTTTATCCACACCCTCTCCAGCAATTGTGTTTTATACATTGTTTGTGGATGGCTAATCTTAGCAGTGTGCAGTGATACCTCATTTAGTTTTGATTTGCATTTCTCTTATGATTTGTGATGAAGAGCATCCTTTCCTTTTTTTCTTTACAATTTGTATATCTTCTTCAGGGAAATGTCTATGTAGCTTTTCTGCCAATTATTGGAATTTGTTGTTCGCTTTTTTGCATACTGGAATTCATGAGCTGCTTATATATTTTTATATATTACTCTTACAAAGGAGAGTAATCCTTTGTCAATTGCTTTTTTGGCAAATATTTTCTCCCATATTGAGGGTTCTCTTTTTGTCTTCTTACGGTTTCCTTTGGCCAAAACTTTTAAGTTTCATTTGGTCCCATTTCTTTGTTTTGTTTTCATTTCTATTTCTCTAGGAGTTTGATCAATTGGAACCTGCTATGATAAATATCATAGAATGTTCTGCCTAGGTTTTTCTCTAAGAATTTTAATTGTCTGACACTCCATTTATGTCTTTAATCTATTTTGTGTCTACTTCTGTGTACGGTGTTAGGAAGTGTTCTAATTTCACTCTTTAACATGTAGCCATCCAGTTTTCCCAGCACCACTTATTGTAGAGGCTATGTTTAATCCATTGTATATTCTTGCAATTTTTATCCAACATAAGTTCACCATATGTGCCTGGACCCATCCCAATTTTCTGTCCTGTTTCCTTGATGTATATTTCTTTATTTGTGTAAGTACCATACAGTTTTGATTACTCTAACTTTGGAGTATAGTCTGGAGACAGGGAGCCTGATTCCTCCAGGTCTGTCTTTCTTTCTCAAGTTTGCTCTTACTATTCACACTCTTTTGCATTTGCATAAAAACTGTGAATTTTTTGTTTGTAGATCTCTGAAAAAATCCATTGGTAGTTGGTAGGGATTGCACTGAATGTATAGATTACTTTGTGTTGTATAGTCCTTTTCACAATGTTGGTTCTTCCAATCCAAGTCAATTGTATATCTCTCTCTCTGATTGTATGTTTCTCTCATCCATGTCCTTTATTTTTCTGCATACAGGTTTTTGTCACCATAGGTAGGTTTCTTCTTATGAATTTAATTCTTTTTCTGATGGCAAAAGAGAGTTTTTCCTTAGTTTCTTTGTCAGATTTTACATTATTAGTGCATAGGAATGCAAGGGATAAGTGGATTCATTTTGCATCCTGCTACTTCACAAAATTCATTGATTAGCTCTCGTAGATATTGGGTAGCCTCTTTTGCATTTTCTATGTATAGTACCATGTCATCTGCAAAATATGAGAATATTAATACTTCACTTCAGATTTGGATTCTCTTCATTTCCTTTTCTTCTCTGATTGCTGTGGCTAAAACTTCCAAACCTATTTTGAATAATATTAATGAGAGTGACCACTCTTTTCTTGTTCGTATCTTAAATGAAATCGTTTCAGTCCTGCACCCTTGAGAATGATTTTGGCTGTGGTGTGGTCATACATGTGTTTAATATTTTGAGTAGGTTCCTTCTAAGTTTACTTACTGGAGTATTTTGTGTTTTATTTACCGTAAATTGGTGGTGAATTGTGTCAACATATTTTTCTGCCTCTATTGAGATTATTATATTGTTTTTATCCTTCAATTTGTTCATAGGCTGTGTCACATGGATTGATGTGTGTTAATTGAAGAATCCTTACACCCGATGAAAACTCTCACTTGATCTCAGTTTATGATCCTTTAAATTTTGTTGGATTCTCTCTGCTATTTTCTGGTTGAGGATTCTTGCATCTGTTCATCAGTGATACCAGCCTGTAATTTACTTTTCTGTGAGATCTTTGTCTGGTTTAGGGTAATGGTCTCCTGTCGGAATGAATTTGGGAGTGTTCCTCAGTCTGAAATTTTGGGTCTGGGTTTGAGAAGATTGGGTGTTACCTCTTCCATAAATGTTGGATTGCATTCTGTGAAGCCATCCACCTGGAGTTTTTCTTTTATGGAAGAGGATAAGTCACATTTTCCTTTGCTTTGCTCATAATTGATCAGGTTATGTTTTTTATTTCTCTCTGGTTCAGTCCTCGAAGTTTGTATGCTCCTATGAATTTGTCCATCTCTTCCAGGTTTTCCATTGTACTGCCATATAGCTCTTTTAGGAAGTCTCTTAAGATCCTTTTTAATTCTGCATTGTCAGTTGTAATTTCTCATTTTTATTACTAAATATTTTATTTGAATCCTCTTCCTTTATTTCTTGATGAGACTGGTGAATGATTTATCGATTTTGTTAATTTTCTAAAAGAACCAGCTTTTAATTTCATTGATTTTACTATTATTTCTAATTTCTATTTCATTGCGTTCTGGCATGAGTTTTTATTAGCATTTCGTATGGAATGTAACTTTTATACTGCTGTGTAAATATCTGCACTATTTTTTTAATCAGTCATCAATTTTATACACATCAGTGTATATATGTCAATCCCAATCGCCAAATTCAGCACACCACCATCCCCACCCCACCGCGGTTTTCCACCCTTGGTGTCCATACGTTTGTTCTCTACATCTGTGTCTCAACTTCTGCTATGCAAACTGGTTCATCTGTACCATTTTTATAGGTTCCACATACATGCATTAATATACGATATTTGTTTTTCTCCATCTGACTTATTTCACTCTGTATGACAGTCTCTAGATCCATCCGCATCTTAACAAATGACTCAATTTCATGCCTTTTTATGGCTGAGCAATATTCCATTGTATATATGTAACACATCTTCTTTATCCATTCGTCTGTCGATGGGCATTTTGGTTGCTTCCATGACATGGCTATTGTAAATAGTGCTGCAATGAACATTGGAGTGCATGTGTCTTTTTGAATTACGGTTTTCTCTGGGTATATGCCGAGTAGTGGGATTGCTAGGTCATATGGTAATTCTATTTTTAGTTCTTTAAGGAAACTCCATATTGTTCTCCATAGTGGCTGTATCAATTTACATTCCAACCAACAATGCAAGAGCGTTCCCTTTTATACACACCCTCCCTAACATTTGTTGTTAGTAGATTTTCTGATGATGCCCATTCTAACTGGTGTGAGGTGATACCTCATTGTAGTTTTGGTTTGCGATTCTCTAATAATTAGTGATGTTGAGCAGGTTTTCATGTGCTTTTGACCATCTGTATGTATTCTTTGGAGAAATATCTATTTAGGTCTTCTGCTCATTTTTGGATTGGGTTGTTTGTTTCTTTAATATTGAGCTGCATGAGCAGTTTATATATTTTGGAGATTAATCCTTTGTTCGTTGATTCATTTGCAAATATTTTCTCCCATTCTGAGGGTTGCCTTTTCCTCTTATTTATGGTTTCCTTTGCTGTGCAAAAGCTTTGAAGTTTCATTAGGTCCCATTTGTTTATTTTTGTTTTTATTTCCATTACTCTAAGAGGTGGGTCAAAAAGGATCTTGCTGAGATTTATGTCAAAGAGTGTTCTTCCTATGTTTTCCTCTAAGAGTTTTACAGTGCCTGGCCTTAAATTAAGGTCCGAAATCCATTTTAGTTTATTTTTGTGTTTGGTGTTAGGGAGTATTCTAATTTCATTCTTTTACATGTAACTGCTCAGTTTTCCCAGCACCACTTATGGAAGAGACTGTCTTTTCTCCATTGTATATCTTTGCTTCCTTTGTCATAGATTAGTTGACCGTAAGTGCGTGGGTTTGTCTCTGGACTTTCTATCTTGTTCCATTGATCTATGTTTCTGTTTTCATGCCAGTACCATATTGTCTTGATTACTGTAGCTTTGTAGTATAGTCTGCAGTCAGGGAGTCTGATTCCTCCAGCTCCGTTTTTTTTCCTCAAGACTGCTTTGGCTATTTGGGGTCTTTTATTTCTCCATACAAATTTTAAGATGATTTGTTCTATTTCCGTAAAAAATGCCATTGGTAATTTGATAGGGATTGCATTGAATCTGTAGATTGCTTTGGGTAGTATACTCATTTTCACAATATTGATTCTTCCAATCCAAGAACATGGTATAGCTCTCCATCTGTTGGTATCATCTTTAATTTCTTTCATCAGTGTCTTACAGTTTTCTGCATACAGGTCTTTTGTCTCCCTAGGTAGGTTTATTCCTAGGTATTTTATTCCCTTTGTTGCAATGGTAAATGGGAGTGTTTCCATAATTTCTCTTTCAGATTTTTCATCATTAGTGTATAGGAATGCAAGAGATTTCTGTGCATTAATTTTGTATTCTGCAACTTTACCATATTCATTAATTAGCTCTAGCAGTTTTCTGGTGGCAGTTTTAGGATTCTCTATGTATAATATCCTGTCATCTGCAAACAGTGAAAGTTTTACTTCTTCTTTTCCAATTTGTATTCCGTTTATTTCTTTTTCTTCTCTGATTTCCGTGGCTAGGACTTCCAGAACTATGTTGAATAATAGTGGTGAGAGTGGACATCCTTGTCTCGTTCCTGATCTTAGAGGAAATGTGTTCAGTTTTTCACCATGAGAATGATGTTTGCTGTGGGTTTGTCGAATATGGCCTTTATTATGTTGAGGTAGGTTCCCTCTATGCCCACTTTCTGGAGAGTTTTTATCATAAATGGGTGTTGACTTTTGTCAAAAGCTTTTTCTGCATCTATTGAGATAATCATATGGTTTTTATTCTTCAATTTGTTAATATGGTGTAACACATTGATTGACTTGCATATATTGAAGAATCCTTGCATCCCTGGGATAAAACCCACTTGATCGTAGTGTATGATCTCTTTAATGTGTTGTTGGAATCTGTTTCCTAGTATTTTGTTGAGGATTTTTGCATCTATATTCATCAGTGATTTGGTCTGTAGTTTTCCTTTTTTTGTAGTATCTTTGTCTGGTTTTGGTATCAGGGTGATGGTGGCCTCATAGAATGAGTTTGGGAGTGTTCCTTCTTCTGCAATTATTTGGAAGAGTATGAGAAGGATGGGTGTTTGCTTTTCTCTAAATGTTTGATAGAATTCACCTGTGAAGCATCTGGTCCTGGACTTTTGTTTGTTGGAAGTTTTTAAATCTTCTCTATAACAAAGGGAATCAGCTATATATATACCTATATCTCCAAATCCCCTCACCATTTTTCTCCCTCCTCCACTCTGAATCCCAGCCATCTGGATGTTCACAAAACACTGAGATTTTCTTTTTATTCTTAATATTTATTTTTAATTGAATAAGTTTTTTTATTTTATTTTTTCTATATTTCTTTCTTTCTTTTTTACTCACTTTTCTTCTGACCTGTATGACTGACATTGTCTTGTTGCTCTAGCCTGTTGATAGGGCTGTGCCTCTGTGTTTGTAGTGCCGAGGACAGGACATTGGTCTGAACAGATCTCCCAGCTCCACAGAGTATTAAAAAGCTCACCCAGAGATCTCCATCTCAACACAAATAGCCAGTACCACTTGTAACCATCAAGATACAGTGCTTGACATCCTATGACAAACAACTATCAAGACAAGAAAACAACACCACTCTTTAGCAGAGAGGTTGCAAAAAAGAATAATAAGGTCACAGACACCCCAAAACACACCACCAGACATGGTGCTGCTCACCAGAAATACAAGATCTAGCTTCATCCATCAGAATACAGACACCAGTCCCATACACCAGGAAGCCTACAAAACCCAATGAACTAACCTTATCCACTGGTGCAGACACCAAATTCAATGGGAAAGATGACCTGCAGCATGCCAAATGGAGACTCCAAACGCCATAATTGAAGTGAAAGGAGAAGAGAGAGAAACAAACAGCACAGGAAAGACCAAAGAAAAACCTACCAGACCAAAGAAATGAAGGTG